>NC_060269.1:154752248-154788211 GCF_021613505.1 Equus quagga | reverse complement strand
GGCGGCGGCAGCGCGGGGCCGTCCCCGGGAGCCACCGGGCCGCTCGCGCTCATGCCGGCGTCCCGCCGCTCCGGCCGCTCGGGCCCCGCCGGCTACTGGTCTCCCATCCCGGGCGGCCCGGGAGCCGCCGCACGGTCTCGCGCAGACGGCCGCCGCTCTGCTCGCTCTCCGTGCCGCGCCCTGCGCTTGGCCGGTGCTGCCTGGCGCTGCCTCCGCCGCCGCCTCAGGCGCCCGCCGCGCCCGGCCCGCGCATTTATGGCGACCCTGCCGGCGGCGCCCACGCGCCCACACGCCGCACACACGTGCGCCCGCAGGCGGCCGCGGGGCTCCGCCGCCCTCGTTAGCGCGCGCGCCTAATTGGCTGCGAACGGTCCCGGGTGGAGGAGGCGGGCCCCGCGCGGGACACACGGACGGAGCCCCGCGCCCGACCGACAGACGCGCAGCCCGGAGCCAGCGTGCGGCCCGCGGGTGACAGTCGCGGTCAGCGGCGTGTCGCTGCGCCTCTGCTCGTCCGGAAACGGCGTGCCTGCCTCCTGGGCGAAGGGGGAGGAGACAGCCCGGCTTTTAAATAATTGCGGGATCAATCGGCCGAGGGGCCCGGGGAGGCACCGGGGCGCGCGGGAGGGCGAGCTCCAGGAGTTGGCTGGGACATCCTGGCGCAGGACGCGGCGCGGCCGGCCTCTCCTCCGGCTCCCGGCGCGGGGCCCTGGCGCTCTGGCGGCTGCTGTGGCTCCGGCGCCCCTCGGGGCGGCTGGGGGCGGGGATGGGGTCCTCGCGGCCACTCTCGGGTCTTCGCCGCGCCTTCAACCCCCTCCCACGCGTTCCGTGGATCTTGGTCCCTCCTCTCTCGGTCGCTGGCTCGGGGTTTGGCCTCGCGTCTGGAGGTCTCGCCTGCTCAGAGTCTCTGCCCCTCCAGCCCCTCCCGCTCCCGCCTCCTTCGTGGCGTCAAATTAGGGCCCGGCCTCGTGTCCCCGCGCGGGGCGGCGCCGCCGCCCCCGGGATCGCTCATTAGAAGTGGAATCGAAAATGAGGAAGGCTGGCCGGCCCCCCCCCCCACCCCGCCTCCCAAAATGGGGATCTAAAAATCGTACAAATGGCACGCGGCCTACGCAAAAATCGATACCCTTCAACTAAGGGGAAACGTTACGGCAAACTCCCCTTCCTGGAGCCCCGAGAAGGAAGCCCTCCGTCCGGGTCTCTATTTGTGCACAGTTATGTACCGCGGCGAGGTTTGCCCCGCAGGCCCGGCGGCCCTCGGGAGGGACGGGCCGTGGTCGGGCGTCCGAGCGAGCGCGGCGGCGCCCTCCTCCCTCCTCCCTCTGCGCGCGCTCAGGAGCACACCCACCGCTGGTGGGACCCAGGTGGGAGCCGGCGGTGGAGCGCGCGTGCGAGTGTCTTCGGGGTGTGCGGCTGTGTGTGACGGGTGTGAGCGTGCGCGCCGGCGTGTGCACGAGCGGTGTGCGTGCCGCCTCACTCTGCGGTCCCCGGAGCCTGCTCCACGCACAAGGACGGGTCCTTTGCAATTACCGCGGGCAATGATCCTTTGGAAGCAGAAATTAAAAGTTGGGAGAAATAATGGGGGACCGATCGGCTGCAATTTGGGCCAAGCTCGGACATGCTGAGCCTCAGGGAGGCTGGGACTGGGGGGAGGCAAGGCCTCCCCTCCCCCAACCCGCTCCTCCCTCGCGCGCTGGTCCATCCCGAGATCCTAATCAGACCCACAACACTGTGTCCTTCCTGGCCAGGACTTGATTATTCTTTATCTTTAAATTATAAATCACCTCCGGGGGAAGGAGGGTGGGTAATCTCTCATCACAGGGAGGTAATTATCTCCTTCCCGCCCCTACCCTCCTGCTGGGACTCTCGAGCTCTCTCCACCTCTCCCCCAGCTAAGTTTGAAGATAGATGTGCACACGCCTTTCACACACATACACACACACATTCATTCACTGGCACGCACCATACACAAGCGCAAATTCATTCATGAGCACCCAGGCACACCACCGCAAATGCACCCACATCCCTGCAGCCAGCCTCACCCTCTGCCCGCCAGCCTAGCACTGGTCTTGGTGCCCCTTTAACTCTTTCCTGAGGAGGGGGATACAGGCCCCCTGGCCATGGCCCTGAGCTGCCCCACTGCTCCCACAGGAGGCACCGCCACCGGGCACCCTGGGTGGCAGGTCCCAAGTGCAGACCTCTGACCCGGCTCTGGGTGGTCGAGTCTCAGCCTGACACAGAGCATCACAACGCCCTCAAGCACACACTCACACTCCATGCCACAAAGCGTCTGTCTCTACCACAGGTCACCAGGCGAGGCGCAAACCCTACAGCCACAACCCCCACAGCCTGTGGTGTGGGCGGGGCGGGCACGGGTCTGCTCTCACCCCAGTTAGACACACTAGACACCTGCAGGTGAGGAAGAGAAATGTGAGCCCTCTTGGTAGAATTTTCATTCAACACGAACACAAACACACACAAAATGACGTTTTATATAACGCAGATGTCATATAATGTTTGGCGAGCCTCTCTGAATACAGTAAGCAGAATACAGCACGCTGAATATGATACGTAATAAGCATAATGAAGCAATGCATCATAGTATACAGCCCCTCGGTGTTCTGCCCCCAAACACACACGCACACACACTCAGCAGTCAGAATGCTCTCCCTGCTGAGAGGCGGGGGCTGGTTCAGGGCTGGGTGCTACTTGGATGAAAGAAAGTGCTCTGACTGTCCTGGAGTTTGGAAGTGTCAAGAACCCCTCCCTGGTGCTTCCCTCCCCTCTCTTCCGCACCCCCCAACGATCTAATGGGAGCTGCCACAGGCAGGGTAATGAGCTGCAAAGCCCGCAGTCCAGACCAGGGGCATAGGGGTGGGACAGCGGTGTGAGGAGGACCTCCAGAGCTGCATAGGGCACCTTGGGTCACTTTCCCATGAGAAAGGGGGTGCTGTGTGTAGACAAGGATCAGGGAGATCGTCATATCCTCTCCTGTCCCTCCTCTCCCATCCCCCATCTCTAAGGAACAACTGGAGTTATAGAGATGCTCAGCACCCCTCCTCCTCTCCTAGATACCCAGAAACAACCCTCCCCTCCCCCCAAGTTCAACCCAGAGCGTCTGCAGCTATAAAGACGTCCTTTCACTCCTAATCACAATTGATTGTCAATTAGACCCTCATTTGTGCAATCTTTGCCCATCTGCCATATCGGGTTATCTCCAAGCCACCAGCTTCACTTGCGGGGCCCCAGGTGGGCACTGACAGGTGAAATCAGTGCCTGAGAGGGATGCCTTTGCCTACCCAGTGGAGGAAACACCCCTTCATTGCTAAGCCCCCACCACTCACTGCACATCAGTCAGGACCAGATGGGGTCACTGGCGAGCTAGGGGGGAGTCAAGGCAGGAAGCGACATGGGACCAGGGTAGAAATCTGGGGGAGGGACTGGTGGTGAAATGTCTTAGAAGTGGATCCAGGAAAAGGAGTGGATGAGGGCTGAGACTGTGCAGAGAGGGAGGGGAGGTGTTTGAGGGAGAGGCCTGGGGAGAGCTGGGCGCCCAGCCCTTTCAATCCATGCCCTGTATGCTCTCCCCAGCATCAGAGTTTCGGGAAGTTCTGGGGGACTAGAGCAGGAGGGACATCCCACCATCTCTGCCACTAACTCACCACTTGCTTCCAAACCCTCCTCAATGTTGTCATCTGTCAATCGTGAGGGTTGGATTCCGTGTGACCTCTAAGGTCCCTATATCCTCCCCTCAATGGTCCAATGACAACAAGATCACAGCCTTCGTTGTAAATGGTGAGGAGGGGAGTTCTCTTCCCCTCTTGCACCTGGAGAGCTTTACTGGACAGGCTGGAAGGGCAGCAGTGTTCAGTGGTCTCCAGGGGCATATGGATAAATAACCCCCTTATGTTATACATATGTATATATGTTATATACAAATATAACATTTGTATAATGTTTGCTTCATGCAAAGCACACGCTAACCCAGACCACCCAGGGTCCTGCCAATATCGTTGCGAAATATATAGGATATGGATTGCCATCCCCGTCTACAAATTAGTGCTTGGACTCCTTGAGTCCAGACTGGGTCCTGCTGCTGACATCGTGCTGTCTCTGAATGGGCCACCTTCCTGTGCGCCTGTGGAAAGGATGCAGGAGGTAGAGGCGGAGCATAGCGATGGAGATTCCTATGCTCTCTCCTCTTGCCTCTCCACCCTCTCCGCTCGATGACAAGCTCTCTTGCTCACCCAGAGTTTGGAAAATGAGTGGGGAACTTTCTGCTTATTGTTTTTTTTCATTCATTTTCTCTAAGGCATCTCTCCCCTGGGGTCTCCTGACTCTAGGAGAAAGGGCACCCCACATTCAGAACTGGAGAAGAGAAGAAGTACGGGCTGCTGACTACCCCCGGAGCGCTACAGCTCTGGGAAGGCGAGGGCCTCAGCCTCGCGCGGTCCCGGCGCCAGGGCATCTTCAGAACCACGGACAGCGCCAGCGCAGGGCGACCCTTCAGGACCACGGACAGCGCCCCGCCGGCACTCCCCGCAGCGCGCTTGCGCGCCTCCTCCCCTCGTTCAGGACCGCGGACAGCTCCACAGACCCTGATGGGCTTTGCTCGCCAGGGCATCAACCCGCTGTTTCTCACGCCTGTGTCCCGTCCTCGGCTCCCTTCCCCAAACCCTGGGATACCCCGGAGGAGGAAGAGGGCGACAGGCTTTGTGCGTGGTGTGGAGTTCTGGCACAGAATATGCTACATCCTGGATGAGAAGGCAGCCAATTCACCACAGCCAAACCAGGACCCACCAAAGGGCAGGGGATCTTTACAGGGTTTTTCTTGCCTGGGTTTGGGTTTGAATTCTCCTATTTGTAAACTGCATGAGTTCAGAGATGAAAAGCAAGTAGCGCTGGGGCAGGGTCATGGCAAAGGTTCATTCAGATGTAAAGGTGAGGTTTCAATCCTTTAAAACAAAAAAGTCAAAACTGGAACAACTGGGAGTGGCTCTCAGGCTATGAGGGGCCCAGGATGCTGTGTAGAGAGAAGGGGTACCTGACTCCCACATCAGGGCTGCAGAGGTGGCGGCCAGGTCCCACTTTCAGCTTCGGAGGGGCCAAAGGGTTTTCTGACCAGAGGCCAGGAAGGAGTGGGGATCACCACCTTACAGATGAGTAAACTCAGGCTGGAGAGGATCGATAACATGCTCAAGATCATCCGGCTATTACTTGGTGGAGCTTTGATGTGACTGCTGGGTCCTTCTGATGCCAACATTTTTAATGTGCAAAGTGACAAATGGTGGACAACTGGGTGCCAGAGGGAAGGCAGTCCAGGTGGGGTGCCCGGAGGGGTCCTTGCCTCTGCAGGCTCTGTCCCTCCAGACTGCCCCTTTTTGCCCCTGCCCTATCCGTGTCCTCTTTGCTGCCACAGGTCCATCTCTGAGGCACAGCAGCGGTGTCCAGGTTTGACCCCGCCCAGGATGGCCCCCTCCCCTCCCTGCCCTCCAGGGTCCTGCCAGCACACAGGGCTTCAAGCTCAGGCATTCTCACTGTCAGTGATGACCAGGGTCATCTGGGGTTTCTATGGATTTTTTTTTACCCAGGGGAATGCCCCAGTTCCCTGTCTAGAGGTGAATGGTCAGAAGATCCCTGGGGAGGCCTTGGGCACTGGGTGTCAGAGTCTCCCAACAATGACCGCCTCCACCTCTCACTGCCCCTGCCACAGCCTGGCCACCTCCCATCTACCCTCCATCACTCTAAACCACAAATAGAATCACACTCTTCCTCTTCCAGAAATGCCCCACGGGTGCCACGATTCAGGGTCTGGGATCTGCAGCCTGGCATCAAGGCCTTCCTGACTGTAAGCCTGGAAACTGCAGGCTGTCCTGCATGGTCCCTAAACCTGTGTCCTGTACCCACAGCTCCTGACCGTACCCAGATGGTCAAGCTGCCGTGTGCCTGCACATGTGCTTCCCTCTGTTGGCAGTGCCCTTGGCCACTTGTCCACATGCACCATTCCTACTCACCTTAGTGGCAGCACCAGCTGGAAGCCATCTGACTTCCTCATGTGGAGGTAGGTGTCATCCTGGGTGCCCCTCCAAACCCTGAGCTTCACTCTGTTGTCTTAACAGGTCATGGGATCTTTCCCTTTCACTTGTGGCTGTGGCTCGAGACTGTCGGCTCCTGGACATTGTGTGTGGGTCTCACTTAGCTCTGTGTCTCCATCAAAGAGGACGCAGGATGCAAAATGCAAAAACATGTTCACACAGACAATGAAAATTAGAAGGTGCAATGCCAAAGGGTGGAGCAAGCATTTCAGCCGCGTGCCCCACTGCCGCCCCGTCATGGTCCGACTTCCTGGTCTGTCTGCCCGGCCCCTGTGGATAGGGAAATGGCCCTGGCCTGGGAGTCAGGGCCCTGGCCACCTTGGCTCTGTCCTCCACTAACAGTGTGGTCTGGCACTAGTCAGTTTTCTCCTTGGTGGAGAGGATGCGGGTGGTCCCTCCCCAGAGCCCCTGCCCAGCTGCTGAGACTGTGGTGGCTCCAGCTCACACCACACCCATGAGCTACCTGGGAGAAGTGCCCTTGGCTGACAGGAGAAGCCTTTCCAAGAGACACCTGGGGGGACACCGCCCCCTCCTCCAAGGCTCCCTGCAGACGGGGCCAAGGTGGGACTTTACGTGACGGCATCCTTGCTCCATTCCATCCTAGATTTCTCCTGCCTGAGTAAATTCCAGGGGCCTGAATCTCTGCTTCCAGCTCTGCTTGGGCCTCCCCAGGGGTAACAGGTCAGGAGGGGGTGGAGACTGACCTCAGAAGTCCCTGCACAAGGGAAAAACTATTGCTGACCCTGCAGCGCTGTGTGTCTGTGCACATGTGCACACATATGGGAAGGCTTCTCATATCTCCCACTCGTTTGTTTGGTTGGTTCCCATCTCACCTGGCTCTCCTGCCTCAGTTTCTCCCTCTGTGACCAGACCTCTATGTGTCCAGCAGCTGGCCTGTCCACCTACCCTGCAGTCATTCGCCTCTTTTCTGAGCATTCCCAGAGCCACCCAGACTCAGGTACCAGTGTGTCCTCCACCACCGATATCCCACTGGCGGCTCATTCCTCCATTCCACATGCGTCCAGCTAGCCTCCATGGCTCACCTCTGACAGGGGGTCCTGCGGTGGGATGGGAGCGGGAATGACCAAGATAGGCAGGTCCGCCCTCAAGGAGCCCTGGGGGCGTTTATCT
This sequence comes from Equus quagga, assembly GCF_021613505.1. NCBI lineage: Eukaryota > Metazoa > Chordata > Mammalia > Perissodactyla > Equidae > Equus > Equus quagga. The sequence continues at coordinate 154,780,988 of NC_060269.1, read as the reverse complement.
GTTTATCAGGGGCAGCAGGCGGATGGTGTTCCTTCAGTTACCACCTGACACAGCTCGAGGGAGGGAGGGAGGAGGTCATGAGGGCGGGTGGGAAGAGGCTAGTGCAGGTTTTGGGTCTCAGGCAGGCTGGGGAGGTGAGAAGGTGGGCGTTCTCTGGCCCGGAGGAGAGTGCAGAGCTGGGTGGGCATAGGGAGGAAGTGGGGTAGGGGTGCGGAGTGTGGGGGATTGAGAGACATGGAAGCTGCCAAGGAGGGTGCCAGGAGGGGGCCCAGGTCAGGTACACAGAAGGCGCTAGATAAATGAGCGAAGTGAAGTGTTCCCCCCCCCCCCCCCCCCCCCACGCGCCCCGCTCCAGGGCCGCTCGCAGTCCCGAGGGCAGGTGGGGGTGGGGGTCAGGCTTCGTAATGAGCTTAATTGAGGTTAATGCCTCTTGCGCAGCTCCCTGATTATTAAATTATTATTATCACACGCATGAATCATAATTAGAAGTTTGAGTAACGCTCTAGGGAAGCCGCGGAGGAGCGATTCTGGCGCCGGTCCCCCTTGCGCCGCCCGGGCAGGGGGTCGGGGGGCGGGGACGGGCGCGCGCTGGGCAGGGACGTCGGGAGGCGTGTGCCGGCGGCGGGCGGGGGGCGCGTGTCCGGACTGCAGCGCGCTCACGTGGGTGAGCCCTGCCCGCACTGCCCCCCGCCCTGCCGGGCCCCTCCTCCCTGCGGCCTCCCGCACGCCCTCAGGCCAGGCAGGACTAGGAGATGGGGGCAGCGGAGCAGAGAGGGGCTCCTGGTTCTACGTTCCCTCTTCTCCCGAGGACCCCCTGCCGACGCCTTTTGGAACTGCACCCCCCCTCGTATTCCAACGCCCCACCCCACCAAGTCCGCGCGCCGCGTGCCGGCACCAAGGAGGCCCTCAGTGAATACACGCTGGTCGAGGAGGTGTGTGTCCGTGTCCTTCACATGGATGTGCCTGTGTGTTCATTCACAGGTGTGACCGTGTGTGTCTGCTCCTGTGCGTGCGTGTGTCCGTGTCCACGTGTGTGTGACTGTGTCTGTGGTTCATGTGTGTGTCTGAGTGTATCCATGTGTGTGTGGCTGTGCGCAGGTGTGTGCCCAGCGTAGGTCTGACTCTCCAGCTCCGGCCTGTGTGCCCTGTGCCTGCGAGTGGGTTTGGGGGTCATCGGGGTGCAGCTTGGGTGGAGCCCACGGGAGGGGCCCTGGGTCGGCTCTTCACTGGAGCACGCCGGTGTCTACGAGCTTCTGACCCCCTCGCCCTGTCCTTCAGCGCCTCCCCCTGCACAGCTCTGCCAGGAGAATCCCCGGAAAAGAGGGCCCGGGGAGGGTGGGGGTCCAGAGGAGAGATGAGCAGTCATCCCCCCCCCCCCCCACCCACCTCTCTGTCCCTCTCTCTCTCTTCTCTCCAATTCCACTTCTCTATTTATTTTCCTCTCTGTTGCTGAAACATATTGAAGGGGGAGAAAAAGGAAACATTAAGATCCACTGTGAGCCGGGCGGCGGTTTAACGATTTCAAATGAGCCCGGCCTGGGCAAGGACCTGACAATCCCGTCAGGATGGCAGATGACGGCTAAAATTACCCGGAATCAATATTCTCACCGGGTGTCCCGGGCTGATAAGCGCCGCCAAGACAATGTTGACTATTAAAGTCGACAGCTTGAGATATTACACTATTAGTTATGCTATTTTTAATAATCTATAATATTTGGGCTATAATTAATTAATTATACGGGTCAGATAATATCTAGGGTGGGAATGAGGTCTGAAGGACCTATTACGGTGGTAATGAGAAAGGAGAAATCTAATCTGGGGACAGGTGCTGGGAGGGCCTGGGAGCGGCCCTAGGACCCAGCTGCCCACTCACTGGCCGCCTGCCTGGGCCCAGACCTCGCCTGGCGCAGCCGGATCCGTCGGAACCAGGGTCTGTGGGGTTGCCACAGACGGGCTGCAGTGAAGTGGGCCCCTGCCCCCCACTCTGAGTGGCCGGGGTGTGGAAGAGGGGGCTGCACGTCCCGCTGGGAGGCAGGTACCAGGTCCTGGCCGCTTTCCACCTGCTCTTTCTCAGAAGTGAGAGCCTGGACTGGAGGGGTCCCCACTTCACGATGCTCAACACTTGGATCCCTGGCCTCACCTCACATTCCTCTGTCTTGCTGACACACAGAGAATAAAACCCAAGCCTGTGGCCCTGAGAGGCCTGCTGCAGCTGACCATCCCTCCCCTGGGCTCACCACACCCCTGCCCGGGAGGCCTTCCTGCTACTGCAGGAATAGGCCAAGCTCACTCCTGCCCCAGGGCCTTTGCATGGGCTATTCCTTTGTTCCAGACTGCCCCCCATCTTCTCACTGATACATTCTCTCCTCCAGCAGCACCTCTTTAAAGGCCCTGTCTCAACTCCTCCCCCGTGACTGTCCAGAATGCATGATTTGTTTATTTACTGGTGGAATAGAGGAATGACTCCTGAGAGGAGAGAGCTTGGATGAGGGCAGTGTCCTCCTGTGCGTAAAACCAGGACACACACAGTCATCTGAAGTGAGGGCTGGTGGGCTGACAGCTGCGTGTATGGGTGCATCGCCCTCAGTACTCGCTGGGTAATGCTGCTCCTGCCCCTCGTCCTCCTGGGTCACCCCTGTAGCCCCTGACCTGGGAGGGTCGGCTGGGAGTGAGCATCCATCTGCTTCAGGCAGCACTGTCTGCATCCACGTGTCCTACACGGCCCTGCGTGTAAACAGCAGATCCCAGATCAACAGACGCAGAGACAGAGATGCACCACACGGTGACCTCACCTCCGTGGGTCAAGGTGCCAGCCATCCCCAGGTCCCCCGAGCTGACTTCCCAGGAAATCGTTCTTCTGTGCCTTTTCCCATTAAAAACACAGTGACAGTGAATGCAGCACGGTGTTCTGGACTGGGTCCTGGAACAGAGAAAGGACGTGAGTGGAGACAGCTTGAAGCCAAGTAGTTTCTCTTCCTGGAGTTACTTCCCAGGGTCCCTGGCGGACGCCTGGTTCTGCCAGGGGCTCAGCGGGGAGGTGCCGACACAAGGGCCTGGGGCACACGGGAGCCTTTTGCAGCCCTCCTGTAGCTCTAGAATTATTCCAAGATAGAAAGCTTATTAAAATACATTAATGTCATATAAAAGTAGCAACCTGGTACCTTTTCCCTTTCTTGCATTGTAATATTTAGTTAGTTTTTTACTGATGGTATAAAATTCAGTGAAAGAAAATTTTCACCGTCAGCATTTATTGTCTGTCGCTTGTTTCGTTGGCGATGATTGCTGAGCATGAGGTCGTAGCTGTGCTCCTGGTGTCAGGTGCTCGAGGTGCATCCTGGTGGCAGCCTCGCTCTTCTGGCCCCAGTGCAGACGCCCCTCTTCTGTCCCCTGGGGTCCTCCCCACCCCTCCTCCTGGCGCCTCTCTGTTGTCGCACTGAGGATGGCACAGGTGAGTGTCGTGGTCACCTCCTGCCTCCCCTGACACTGCAGATCCGGGGCAGCTCGGGGCTGGTAAGCAGAGAAGCCCTGGGCGGCACACCCGGCCCTGTGTGGAGGCCAGGGGCCGCAGGATCCTCCTGCGTGGGTTGCGGCCTCCCGACTGTAAAGAGGGTGCCATGTGGGCTCCCGGCTGACCTGGCCCAGCTCTGCTGTGGGGCCTGGCAAGCCCTGCTATCACGATGTTCTTGGACAGCCTGCACCTATTCTGAGGACGGAAGTGTCACCTGCTCAGGAAAAAGTGCAAAGAAGCCAGAACACCTCCCATGACCGGCTGCACGGCCACGACCCAGCTTACCCCTCGCCTGTTCCCTCTCATCTCACTTTCAGCTCTTTACAAACACACGTGCCGGTGCTGCACACCCAGCGCTGGTGGCGGCTCCTCCGCCCCACCTTACACGGCAAGCCTTCCGGGCGTCATCAAAGACGGTAATGCCGGTTGTAATGGTCGCTGCGTTCCACTGCGGGGCCCGGGTGCATCCTCATTCCTTGCTTCAGCTTACTCTAAACACATTGTGTAGATTTTGGTCCCCTCTTCAGGAGAAAACAGACGAGAGCTGCTGGGTTGTAGGGACCAGTGTCTCCAGCGAGGCATTGCTTCCATGCATGGGGTGGCCACTCCGCTGTCTTGCTGTAATTTGCATTTCTGCTGATACTGGTGAGAAAGAAAATTTCCCTCAACGAACATTGGTCATGTGTGTTTTTCTTTTTTTGTTAACTGCCTTTGTCCCTTTTCCATTTATTCAGTCATTGGGCTTGTTTGCTGTAATGGATTTTTTTAAATGATTTTTTTAATGCTTTTTTTGTTTGTTATTTTTGGTGGGAAAGATTTACCCTGAGCTAACATCTGTTGCTGATCTTCCTCTCTCTCCCTCTCTTTTTTTTTCTTCCCCAAAGCCCCCGTACATAGCTATATATTCCAGTTGGAGGTCCTTCTAGTTTTTCTATGTGAGCTGCTGCCACAGCATGGCTACTGACAGACGGGTGTTCTGTGCCCGGGAACCGAACCCGGGCCACCAAAGTGGTGAGAGTGCTGAACTAGGCCTTCATGGCTGGCTCTGTTAGGGTTTTTAAAAAGCCTTTATTATAAAGTATTTCCAACATGCACACAAATACAGAGAAGCATGAAGTCAGCTCCTGGTAGCTGTCACTCAGATTCAACCATCATCAACCTTTTGTCAATCAACATCATGTATGCACAGCCACACTTCTCTCTCTGGAATGTGTTGAAGCTCATCTCCAGACAGCAAATCCCTTCACCTGTAAATATTTCAGGCAAGAAAAGGAATAAAAGGTATACAGACTGGAAAGGAAAAACGAAAACTATCCCCATGTACAGAGGACGTGATCATCCCCATAGAAAACCCCAAGCGACCTGTGAAGTGTTCCCAAGACCTTAAGTCAGGAAGGAAGAGGACACAATCTAAGAAAGGGCAAGTTTCTATACACCAGCAATCAGTGTATTTAAATTCTGGTTCCAAATTTTAAAAAGAATTTACAATAGTTCTAGGTTCAGGAAGTTGCTTCCTATTCCTAGTTTTCTGAGAGTTTTCGTCATGAACGGACGTCGCATTTTATCAAAGGTCTTTTCTGCATCTCCTTCGGGTGGAGTCTCTTTTGTCTGTCCGTCAGGTCGGTTAAGATCGCTGGCACTGTGATGTTGAACCACCCTTACATTCTTGGGATAAACCCACTTGATCATGATGGTTTTTTCTGTCTATCTGTTCCTGGATTTGATTTGCTAATATTTTGTTGGAGATGTTTGTGTACATGTTCCTGAGAAGGATTGCTCTGCGGCTTGGCGTCTTGTTCTGTGTTTTTCTGCTGTTGGAATTAGGGTAATGCTGGCCTCATAAAATGAGCTAGAAATTGTTATTGCATCTATTTTCTCAAAGAGGTGAGGTAGAATTGGTGTTATTTTTATCTGTAAATGTTTTGTAGAATTTTCCAGTGAAACTATCTGGGTCTGGCATTTCCTCTTTTGAAAGGTTAATGACCATGAATCCACTTGCTTCAGTAGATAGAGGAATGTTCAGGTCATTAGTTCTGGGGTAAGTTTTGCTAGTTTGTGGATTTCAAGGAATTGGTCCATTCATGGAAATTGTTGCGTTTGTGAGTGTTCCCAAATCATCCTTTTACTGTCTGTGGGCTCCGCAGCGACAAACCCTCTGTTTCGCCTCTTATTGGTCATTTGTATCTTCTCTCTTTTTTTTCCTTTGTCAGTCTAGCCAGAGATTCATCAATTTAATTGACTTTTCCAAAGAACCAGCTCTTGATTGCAATGATTTTATCTCAAGTTTTTCTGGTTTTAATTTCATTGATCTGGACTCCGTCTTTATTATTTCCTTTCTTTTGGTCGCTTTGGGTTCCCTTTGCTATTATTTTTGTGGTTTCCTAAGAGGGAGGCTTAGATTGTTGATGCAATCTTTCTTCTTTCCCAACATAAGCGTGTAAGGATCTAAGTTTCTCAGTGAGCACTGCTTTCACTGCAGTCCACAAATAATTTTTATATTTAAAATTTTTCATTTTCATTTAGTTCAAGATGTTTTCTTATTTCCTCTGAGACTTCTTTGATCCGTGGATTATTTAGAAGTGTGTTAACTTCTAAGCATCTGGGGTTTTAAAGAGAATTTTCTGTTATTGATTTCTAGTTTAATTTTCCTGTGGGCAAGGACATACTTTGTCTCAGTTGACTTCTTTTACATCTGTTCAGTTGCTTTTATACCCGGGATCCAGTCTCTCTGGAGCATGCTGTGTGTGCGCTTGGAAAGAGTATGAGTCCTGCTGTTGTCGGACGGAGCGTGTGTGCTGTCACTTAGGAATATGGGTTGACGGGGTTCAGCCCCTCTGTCTCCTTGCTGATGATCTGTTGGCTTCTTCTAGTGATACTGAGAGTGGAGCATTGAGGTCCCAACTGTAATGGTGGGTTTGTTATTTTGACTTTCAGTTCTACCAGTTTTTGCTTCATGTATTTTCAAGGTCTGTTGTTAGGTGAATACACATTTAGGGTTTTTTGGTTTTTTTTTTTTTAAGGTTGGCATTTGAGCTAACATGTTGCCAATCTTTTTCTCCTTCTTCCTCTTCTTCTCCTCCTCCTCCTCTTTCTTCTCCTCCCCTCGGCCCCCAGTACATGGCTGTATATTCTAGCTATAGGTCCTTCTGGTTGTGGCATGTGGGACGCCGCCTCGGCATGGCTTGATGAGCGGTGCCATGTCCACACCCAGGATCCAAACCGGTGAAACCCTGGGCTGCGGAAGAGGAGCACTCGAACCCAACCACTCGGCCACTGGGCCAGCCCCACATTTAGGTTTTTATGTCTTCTTGTTGAATTGTCCCTTTTATGCTTATGTAATGTCTCTATTTACCCCTAGGAATTTTCCTTCATCTGATATTATAGCCACTTCACCTTCCTTTTGATTGTTTCCACAATATATCTTTTTACATCCTTTAACTTTTTACCTGCGTAGTTATATTTAAAGTGGATATGTGTAGGCAGCATGTAGTTGGATTTTTGTTAATCCAGGATAACAATCTCTGTCTTTTACTTGGTGATTTAGACCATTGACATTTAATATAGTTATTTGTGTGTTTGGATTCGGGGCTAACACTCTTATTCCTGACCGTCCATCTCATTTCTGTTCCTCTGTTTTCCCTTGCCTGCTTTCTTTATGATTATTTCTATTTTTTTTAGTATCCCACATCATCTACTGGTTTTTTACTATGTCTCCTTGTAGGATTACTTTTTTTTAGCGATTGTTCTGGAGATCACAATGTAGATACTGAACTAGCCACAGTCCATTTAGAATGGATATTTTGCCACGTTAAGTGGAATGTAGAAAACAGTGCCAAGCGCCCCCCCCCTTGCAGCTGTAGTTGTCTCGTTGTTACATCTGCGCACACACAAGATCCCCTCAGCGATGCTATAACTTTTGCTCTCAACCATCATATATAGTTTTTTAAAGTAAGAAGGAAAAATAGGATTTTGCCCAGATATTTGAGACTTCTGTTGCTTCATTCCTGAAGTTCCCAGTTTCCTTCTGGTATCCTTTTTGTTCTGCCCAAAGAGCCCCCTCACTACTTCTTTTAGGATGGGTCTGCTGGTGACAAAGTCTCTTAGTTTTCCTTCATCTAAGAATGTCTTTATTTTGCCTTAATTTCTGAAGGATTTTTGCTGGATATAGAATTCTGGGTTGACAGTTTGTTTCTGTCAGCACTTGAAGTCATTCCACTGCCTTCTGTTTCCATGGTCTCTGATGAGAGCCTACGGTCTTGCCATCCTTGTTTCCCTATATCTGATGACCGATTTTCCTTGGCTGCTTGCAAGGGTTTTTCTTTATCTTTTGTTTTCAGTAGTTTGTTTCTGATATTTCTGGGCATGGATTTCTCTGAGTTTATCTTCTTTGGAGTTCACTGAGCTGCTTGAATCTGTAAATTTTTGTCTTTTAGCAGATTTTGGAAGTTTTGGGCCACTCTTTCTTCAAATATTTTCCTGCACTTTCTCCTCTCCTTCTGGGACTCCATGTTGTGACATTATCAGTTCTTCATTCCTTTTTCTTGCCCAATAATATTCGATTCTTTGGATAGACCACATTCTGTGCATCAGCTGATGGGCATTTGGGTTGTTTCTACCTTTTGGCTATTGTGAATAATGCTGCTCTGAACATTTGTGTACAAGTTTTTGTGCGAGCAGATGTTTTCATTTCTCTGTTATGGATTTCTAGTTTAATTCTCCTGTGGGCAAGAACGTACTTTGTATAAGTTGAATTCTTTTAAATCTGTTCAGTTGGTGTGTATATATACACCTAAAAGTGGAATTGCTGGGTCATGCAGTAACTCAATATTTAATCATTTGAGGAACTGCCAGACCACTTATGAGAGGGGCTGCATCATTTTACATTCCACCAGCATTGCAGGAGTGTCCCAATTTCTCCGTATCCTTATCAGCACTTGTTATTTGACTTTTGGATTCTAGCCATCCTAGTGGGTGTGAAAGGATATCTCATTGTGGTTTTGATTTGCATTTCCCTGATGATTAATGATGTCGAGCATCTTTTTAGGTGTCTACTGGCCATTTGTATATGCTCCTTGGAGAAATGTCTATTCTGATCACTTGCCCATTTATAGTCATTTGGTCTTTTTGTTATTGAATTTGAAGAGTTCTTTATATATTCAAGATACAACAGTCTTATCAGATATATGATTTGAAAATATTTTCTGCCATTCTCTGGGTTGTCTTTTCACTTTCTTAATGGTGTCCTTTGAAACACAAATGTTGTTAACTTTGATGAAGTCCAGTTTATCTATTTTTTTCTTTTGTTTCTTTTGGTTTCATACTAAGAAACTATCGCCAAATCTGAGACCACGAAGATTTAGCCCTGTGTTTTTTTCTAAGTGTTTTATTGTTTGGGTTCTTACATGGTCTTTGATCCATTTTGATTTAATTTTTACATGTGGTATGAGATAGGGGTGAAGCTTCATTCTTTTGCATGTGGGTATCTGGTTTTCCCAGCACCACTTGTTGAAATGACTGTCCTTTGTCCATTGAATGGTCTTGGCACCCTTGTTAAAAGTCACTTGACCATTGACACGTTTTATGTCTGGACTCTATTCTAGTCCATTGATCTCTATGTCTGCTCTTGTGTTGGCCATACTGTCTCCATCACCGTTGACTTATGGTAAGTTTTGAAATCGGGGAGTGTGAGTCCTTCTATTTTATTCTTCTTTTTCAGGATTGTTTTGGCTGTTCTGCGTCCCTTGCAATTCCACAAGAATTTTAGGGCCAGCTTGTCAGTTTGTACAAAGAAGCCAGCTGGGATTCTAAAGGTATTGCATTGAATCTGAACATCAATTTGGGGAATGTGGTCATCTTAGAACAATATTAAGTCTTTCAGTCCAAGAGCACGGGCGTCTTCCTGTTGATTTGAGTCTTTAATCTCTCTCAGGAATGTTTTGTAGTTTTCAGTGTGCAAGTCTTGTGCATCCTTGGTTAAATTTATTCCTAAGTATTTTCTTCTTTTTGATGCTTTTGTAAATGGAATTTACATTAATCTCATTTTCCGATGGTTTATGAAGATTACAGTTTAAACTTCATTTCTTTGATTTGCAATTTCATCTTTTTTCCTCTTATGCTAAAAATCTGTTTCCCAATGACATTAGCATAATTACTGACGTGCTTCACCCTACAACACACCTACAGTAATTTCAAAGCAACAAAGCTGACATTTCTGTCAGGGCTAGGATCACCAAGAGTGGATCGAGGCGTCCGAGGCAGCTTCGTCTGTGCTTAAACTCTGCCTTGTCCGGCGACCGCGGGGCAGCGCTGGGCGCCACATTCGCTGGAAGCGGTGCTTTCTTCTGTGCAGTTAAGTGTGTTCGTTCCAGTTTGCTTTGAAATTTTGTGGATTGATGTTTCCCTTTTTTATTTAAATTTTTTTATATGTAAAACCTTTAAGTGGTTCCAACATCGATATCACATGGCAAAGTACCTTCACAGACGCTGTCCTGTGTCTCACCCTCCATCCTGTCTCCTCTCCAGCCCTCTAGTGACTATTTTAAATTCATTTTGAGCTTACCTTCTCATAATGATGATTTTCTTTTTGAAAATATAAGCAAATAAGCATAGCTGTCCAGATTCTCCCTTTTTTCCCCCAAAAGTAGCATACCACCCTCCGCCTCCCGTCTTCTGCATCTACCTGCATCACGAGGACCCCATCACCAGGACCCCATAGTGAGGACCCCCATCGTGGGGACCCCCATCACCAGGACCCCATAGTGAGGATCCCCATCATGAGGACCCCTATCGTGGGGACCCCCATCCCCAGGACCCCCACAGTGAGGACCCCCATCATGAGGACCCTCATCACCAGGATCCCCATAGTGAGGACTCCCATCCCCATCACAAGGACCTGCATCATGAGGACCCCATCAGGAGGACCCCATCAGGAGGCCTTGTTCCCCCCACACCCTCACTCCCCACAACCTCCCTGCAGTCGGCCTGCTTGCCGGGTGGCCCCTTGGGCAGTGGGAGGGCACCCTGTGTTGGCTTTTATGTGACCCCCCAAGGCCTGTAAGAGGTCCACATCTCAAGGCTGCTGCCCTGGTCCTTGAGGTTGGTGATTGAAGTCACCAGAAAATGATGATGACGATAATCTCCACCGCCACCTGAGTCTTCTGGGGCGGGCCCTCCACATGGAGGTGGCCAACTCCCTCTGTGCATTCACTGCACAGTTCCTGGAACACTCCCCTGTGTCAGCAAGTTCAGTCTTCATAGTAGTGCTTTCAGCTCATTCGTTCACTTGACAAACAGTCAGAAGCGCAGTTATGCACTTGGCTGGGCCTGGGCGCACAGAGACAACCAGACAGAGGAAGACCGAGCATCCGGAGGTCGTGGAGAGAGTTAAGGAGTTGTGTGTCCCCGGTGCCCGCCAGCCAGCTGTGCCACCTTCCCTCGCCCCAAGGGCTCACGGCAGGGGCCACGGCGCATGTGGCCAACTCACACACTCCTTGAGTCCTGCCTTGGCGGTCAGGTCCCACTGGGGGACAGCGTTTGGGGACTCAAAGGGAGGAAGCCCTGTGAAGGTGGGCGGTCAGAAGGGTGGTGTGACAGCCCCTCCGGCGCCTCTCCCTCCCCCGAGTTCTGCTCTCCCGGCCCTGGTCCTTGGCCTCCAGGCTGTGCAAGGTCTCTGGTGGACGGAGACAAGAGAGCAAGGAGCCCGTGGCCGTCCTGCTTCCACCTCTGGGCATGGCCCGAGCCGGGTCTGGCTGGCCGAGCCCCTGCGCTGCGGATGCTCGTCCACCCCAGGGCGGGTGAGGGTTCTGGAGTCCGTTTGCACCTCTGCCACGTGTTGGAGGCTTTCCTTGTTGTACAGTTGGCAGGAACCAGGCAGACCTTTAATGAGTGGGACCCAGGAGAGTCATACAGCTCTGAGCCTCAGTTTACCAGTCTGGGCTGTTGCAGAATTGAAAGTGCTGAGCTTTGGCGGGCGTCCTGGAAGCGTCGACAGCAGCTTCACTGTTCTTGCCAACTTTACTTGGAGGAGGTGCCCCAGGCCTGAGCTGGGCCGTGTGGGTACATTCAGTCCTTGTGAACATCTTCCCAGGAAGGCGGGACTGGGCGTCCCACCCCTCACCCACCACTTGGCAGCGGTGAGACCGACGGACAGTTGCCGGTAGGAGGGTGTGAAGGGAGATGCCGACAGTGAACCGCCAGCTGCGGAGCAGGCCTGAGTGCCCGGAGGGGATGGCTGGCTGTTCCATGGGGCAGCCAAGGGTCCTGGCGAGTTCCGGATTGTCCATCTGTGGGACCACCCTACTCACATGCTCACATGTGGAGCAGGACCTCTGGCCAAGGGCAGCCCCCAGTGTTCATCTACTGGCCTTGGAGCCAGGGTCCTGAGGCTGTGTGGACCGGGGAGATGCCCCAGGGAGACAGAGGGTCTGGGTGGCCACATGTGGTGTGAGCTGGCACAGTTCATGGGCCTGGGGCAGGGTGGGCCTGTGGGGTGGGAATGAGGTATGAGGGTGGGTCTGGCCTCTCCCAACGCCTCCCCCTTGGTTTGAAGCAAAGCTTCCTGCAGAGTTCGAGCCTGCGCTCAGCTACAGTGCCTCAGCCCAGGGGCGGGTCCCTGTCTGACAGAGAGTTGAGCCTCGGGGCCAGGCCGTGCTGCTGTGGGACCTGAAGTGTGGGCAGCACCCAAGGGCTGGTCCAGACTCCAGCTCTGGGGGCTTCCTCAACCACCTTGCTCTGGGGTCAGCATGGGGCTCAGTTCTGGGAGCACTGGTCAGTCAGTCAGTTAACAAACCTTCATAGGGGCACCAGGACGCAGCAGTGAGGAGGCTCAGCAGATCTTGCCCCGTGCGTTCGACACCGAGGGGCAAATATACCCTGACAACCGTGCACAGTGGAGGAGGGGCTCTGAGCTGTGGCCGCTGGGACCAGGTGGGCCCCGGTGGAGGAGGTCAGAACAGAGGGGAGGTCACTCGAGGGATGTGAGGGGGGTGCAGGGCCTAAGGACTGAAAGGACATCCCCGTGGCTGAGACCAGGGCCCAGGCAGGGGGCCAGTGATCCGCGCACAATTGCCGTGGAGGCCGCAGATCTGTCGAGCCAGTGGGTTTGCTGACAGACCAGGTGGGGTCTCTTCCCGAGGTGGGGAGGCGGGGGGCGGGGAGGAGGGGCAGTCGACAGCTCGGTTTTGTCACGTTTAGTTCTTCGACAGCCAAGTGGACGTGCTGACGAGACCTGGGCTCAGGGGAGAGCCTGGCCTGGGCTGAGATGGACGTGGGGTCACGGGTCTGCGGCTGTGAAGCGATGACCCCGACTCCTCCTGGGACCCCCGATTCCTCCTGGGACTCCCACACGCTTGTGCACGGCATCCAGCAGGCCTGGTGGTGCCACCTGCACAGTGCACACCAAATGCCCCTGACGGTCTTCACGGCTCCAGGCCCAGAGTGTGGTGGCGGCCACTGAGCTCAGAGTACCCCCAGGAGGCGAAGGTTCCGGAACCCAGAGAAGAAGGTATCTTGGAAGGATGGGGTGGCTGGCTGGGCCACAGTGCTGAGAGGGGACATAAGTGACACCAGAGGGCAGACCCCTGGGTCCAGGGAGGGGAGCCATTGATGACCTTGGAAAGTGCTGGGGGCAGGAGAAGGGAAGGAGCTGGCGACGCTGCAGACGCCTGGGGGGCTCTGCTGGAAGGGGCAGAGGGAGGCGCTCAGTGGGGTCCCGCCGGCCTTGACAGTTGCCTGGTGCCCACTCTGGGCCCTCACACCCTCCATGGCTGTTGTTTGCAGGCTGCACTTGGCTCCCAGGAGCACCCCATTGGGCCTGTTCTCTGCACGGCCCCCACCCTGAGCACCCCACCCAGTGCGGAGCAGGCGCCAGCCTCAGGCCCCGCCAGGTGGGGTGTGAAGGTGTGGCTGGCTCTGCCCCAGAACTCCTGCTGTGCTGGAAGTTGGCCTTGGCGAGGAGCAGCCCCCGGAGGTGCCACTGGACACTTGTCCAGGGGTTGCCGTGCAGGTTGTCAGCAGGTGTGGGTCACACCTTCCATCAGTCGACCTGAAGTAAAAGATCTTGCCCTTGGGGACAGAGAGCCTCATCTCAGCAGTGGAAGGCTTGAAACAAACCTGAGAAAGAAGGAGGAGGGAGGAGGGAGAGGGAGGGAGTCCCACCTGAGACCAGCTCCTGCCTGAGTCTCCACCCTGCCAAAGGACCTTTGGATTCTGACTTACCCAGCTGACCCCACAAGTGCACGAGCCACTTCCCTGAACTGACTCTCAGCATAGACGCAGCCTGCTGGTCTGTTTCTCCGGAGAGCCCTGGCTCACAGGTGGTCGGGGGCACATGACAGAGGGAGCCACGCGTGGTGGGGTCAGTCCCAGGCAGTGCAGGCACCCTCAGCCTGGAGGCCGGGAGTGACGCAGTGTCCTCCTGGGCCCCTCCGTCCTCTGCAGGGAGCCGTCCCGCACTGCAGGCCTGGGGGACCCCAGGATCTGGGAGCGGTCTCTGAGACTGCTCTCCTGGAGCTCACAGACGTATATCTCGGGCACTTTAGAAGGATGTGGGGTGTTGACAGGGGCCCTGTGTCCGCATCGATGCTGAGCAGAGTGGCTTTGATTTTGCAGTTCCAGGAAGGACGATCAGGGGGACTGGAGGGTTGGAGCCGAGGCTCTGATTGATGGGGGAGCGACCAGGAGTCGATTCTGACGCATCAATTCTCCGTGGCCAGCGGGTCGTGGTCTGTGGGCTGTTAGTGTTTATCGCTTTTTGTAGCAAAGCAGAGGCTCGGTATCAAAGCCAAGGTCAACGGGCCCTAAACTGCCGGCCGGCAACAGGCCAGGCCTGAGTGTGCAACTCACACAATCTCGGGCTCGCATGCCAGAGCAGCTTGCACACTAGATGGGCTTGCACACTAGATGGGCTCATACACTGGACAGACTCACACAGCAGACCGGCTCACACACTAGACGGGTTCACACGCCAGACCGGCTCACACGCCAGACGGGCTCATACACTAGACAGTCTCGCACACTGGGCAGTCTCACACACTAGATGGGCTTGCACACTAGACAGTCTCTTACACTAGACGGACTCGCACACTAGACGGACTCGCACGCCAGACAGGCTTGCACACTAGACAGGCTCGCACACTAGACAGGCTCACACACTCAGGTGGCTTGCACATTCACATGGGCTTGGACGCACTTGGACCCCTGGGTCAGAGCCCTTGGCCTCGATTCGTCCTCTTCGGGCTGGGCTGCCAGGACGGACTGTGGGGGGTCCAGTGCTCAGGGGTGTCTGCCACTGTGGCTCTGGGTCAGGGCAGCCCCAGCTCAGGGATTGGGTTCTAGAGGGGATGGGGCCTGGGGCCTGAGGCCCCTTCTTTGCTGACACCCTGCTTTGCGGGTTTTTGTCCTGCCCCTGGACGCCACCTGCCCTTTTGCTTGCTGACTTGGGAGGTATCAGCCTTTCCCCTCTTGCCCGGTGACCCCTGGCCGCCCCCTTCTGTCTCTAGTCTCCACCACGTACCTTCCAGAGCAGGTCTTACCCTAGGCTCAGGCCCGGCCACCACTGCCCACTGGACAGGCCCTGCTGGGTGTCCTGCAGCCCAGCCCCTTCTCCAGCCACATGTCCGGAGAGACTCCTGGGCCCCCTGAGGCCCTGCCCACGCCTGGGTGGCATCACCCACCCACCCTGCCACCCTCCCTCCCCTCCAGTCTGACCAGGGTGGTCGTCGTGCTCTGAGCTCTGGGCTGTGGCCTGAGGGGGCCGCCCCTCATCTCCCCCTCGGCCTCCCCCTCCGAACCCTGAGTTCTGGCCCGATCCTCTTCATCATGTGCTTAAGTGCCTGTAAATGAGGTCGTGCCCACCCCCCATCAGCCCTACTCCATGTGGCCTCGTGCCTGGCACAGCCTCACCTGGCCCCCTGGTGGCTCAGCCCCTCCCTCTGAGGGACCCCTTGAGGTCCTGCAGCCTCCGGCTCTCTGAGGCCTTTGCTGACTTCCTGGCCCGAGAAGATGGGTCCCCCACACAAGGACTGGGATGGGGCGTTGTGTGGTGTGGGGCCGTCTGTCCCAGGAGGAAGCGCCCTAGCAGCAGGGCCCGCAACCGTGCAGAACGGATGAGATGATGAAGGCACGAGACGACACGGCCGTGTTTTCTGATTTGGATGGAGAGCCCTCTGGCACCCCTGTCCTGCTTGCTCCTGGGAATGTGACCCTGTGGGGTCGGGCAAGATGATCCTGCCCCGTGTGGGCCCAGAGAGGCCCCAGACCCTCCATCGACACCAGTGCATGTGGCCGAGGAGCCTGGGAACTCCCTGGCCGGTGGGGCCGCTGCTGGGACCTTAGGCCATCATCCTTGGGTGGTTTGGGTCTTGGGGATCAGCTCAGCCGCTTCTGTGCTTTCACGCAGACAGGAAGCCCCGCCCCATGGTAGACAGGAGCCCCTCGCGTGGGCGTCCACCTCCTGGAGCCAGAGGCTGATCGCGGGTCAGTCAGCTTGCTGGTAAGTAATGTCTGCGCAACTGGGGAGCCAGAAACAGGAGGCCCCATAAACAGCACTTTTATTACTGTTTCCAGGAATAAAATACAGCCTGGGAGACGGCACTCTTTCTAGGGGCCATGAGTCCCCTTCTCTGCTTTAAGTGTCTGTCACATTAAGGGAAAAATACAGCCTGCCCGCCACTCCTGCAGGCTGAGCGGGCAGGTCGTGGCCTCCCTCCCTCCTGCCAGGCTGGGGGCTCAGGTCTGGCCCCAGGGCAGCACTGGGCTGAGGGGACCTGGAGCCCCGCGAGTCCTGCGTGGGCTCGTGGCCAGGAGGGTGGACGTTGAAATGCCAGGTAGAGACAGCCCTGCTGGCGTGGGGGCTGCTGCTCTCGTGGCCCAGGGGAGCCGCCAGACCTCCGAGAGGAGCCCAGCGTGGACAAAGCACCTCATCCGCCGGCTGCCAGGTGGGAGAGCAGGCAGGTGGGCAGGGGTGGCCTTGGACCTCAGGACGTGGGGAGAGCAGTGCCGAGTGCCCGGGCCCATGGAGGGCTGGGGACCTGCAGGCTGGAGTGACTGGATGGGCAGAGGCCTCAGTGGGTCCTGGGGTGAGGCAGGGAGCCCAAGGACTGCACCCCGATGCCACCGGGGAGAGGAGGAGGGGCAAGCCCGGGGGGCACTGGGCTTTGCCTGGGCGCTGCTTTACCAGAGACGCCGGGCCGCTTCAGACGGAGACCCCAGGCCCTGGTAGCCTTTCCTTGGCAAGCTGACGTCCTTCTGCTGTCCGCGGGGTGAGCAGGTACAGACATCAGGGCATGTGCGTGTCCCTGTCGTGGTGAGCCCCCCAGCTCACACACTGAGGCCTACAAGGGGCGCCAAGGCAGGGGCTCGAGGACCAGCAAACCTGCAGTCAGACAGTGGGGATTCGGGCACTGGAATGATGGGGCGTGCAGCGGGCAGGGTCATGGCTGGGGAGGAGCTCTGCTCAGAGGGCAACGGGGGCACAAGGAGACCCCCGGGGGGCGGGGCCTGGAGATGAGGCCCCCAGAGAAGCAGGGGCTCAGTAGCGTCTGTGGCACGGGGCCCTGCCGTCTCCTCACCCCGTCTTCCCACCTGTCCTCCTCTCAGGCTGGCGCCTCTCCATGTTTACAGATTTGGAACCTGCCACTCAGAAGGTGACAGACTTGCCCAGGGACACGCAACCCGCCTGTCCAGGGTCAGATTTGAACCCGGACCCGAGCACACCCCTGAGAGGAGGGAGTGGACGTCCACAGAGACTCGGCCTCCGCGCCCCCACGAGAGAGAGACTCGGCTCCACACACTTCCCGGGCCGGGGTGAGGTCTCCAAGCCGAGGTCAGTTCTCCCCTAAATCTGCCTCTTGGGAGGGGACCTGAGGAGGGGGACTGCGAGGCTGGAGCATCTCGCGGGAAACGGGGGTGTTGGAGACCTGGGTTCCGGTCCCAGCGCTGCAGGGACTTTGGGATGATTGGGGAGGGCCACTGCGCTGCCCGGAGAGGCGGACATGAACACGAGCACTGCCGCACAGGCCTGTCGTCCCTCTGCAAGGGTGCAGCCCTCCTGGAGCGCCCGGCCCATACGTGAGCAAACAGACCCGAGAGCCAGGCCAAAGAGGGACTCCCGAGCTTGGCGGTCAGGATTTGAGTCCTTGCCAGAACGTGTCACAGTGGCGCCAACGGGAGAAGTCGTCTCTCTCCAGGGGCAGATTCTGTGCGGTCAAGACCAGGAGCTTCGCCGGCTGGAGAAACGGATCCAAACTGCAGAGAGGCAGGGACGGGGAGTAAGAGAGACACAGAGACAGCCAGAGAGAGAGAGAGAGAGGAGGGGAGAGAGAAAGAGGAGAGAGATGGGGACCGAGAGAGCTAGAGAGAGAAACAGAGAGATGGAGAGACAGAGACAGAGACACAGAGAGAGAGAGGGAGGGAGGGAGCCGAGACACCAGAGCACACGGTACCTGGTCTCCCTGAGCCCAGACTCACGCTGACCTTCCCCTTGGCCTCAGCAGCCTGAGTTGCGTTTCTGTCCCCAGGATCCAGGGAGTTCTGGCCTCGCTGGCACAGCCTCCCCTTGACTCTCCAGATGTCCCCAGATGCCCTCTGTAAAGCTCAGCCCTGCACAAGCTGGGTGTAGACCCCGCCTTGGCTGACTCCCAGGCCTGCTTCCTTCTCCATCAGGCCGACCTGTGCCCATGTTGCAGGCGGGTGCGGGCGTGCGCCAGGCCTCCACGGCCAGCATGGGGACAGAGAGAAGCTTCTGAGCGTCACTCACTGACCTACTTGGGCTCTGGGGACAGGATACTCCTTGTGGGCTCCCTGCAGGCCCTGCAGCTGACTGGCATGGGGTGAGGTTCTGGTCAGAAGCTCCCATCCGGAGCCCGGCAGACACTGGCTCAGACCCCACTGGCCCCTCCCTCCAGGGCTTGGGCAGGTTCAGTCACCTCCATGTGCCTCCTCACGGGACAAAGGGGGGCTCCTGGCCAACAGCGGTCATGTCACAGTATTATCATTGCCCTCAACGCCTCCTCAGAGCCCAGGGCAGGGAGAAAGGGGCGGGTGTGAGCATGGGCAGGTGTGAGCACAGGGTGAGTGTGAGCACAAGGTGGGTGTGAGCACAGGTCGGGTGTGAGCATGGGGCAGATGTGAGCACAGGTGAGTGTGAGCACAAGGTGGGTGTGAGCACAGGGCGGGTGTGAGCATGGGGCAGGTGTGAGCACGGGGTGAGTGTCATGGGGTGGGTGTGAGCATGCGGCTGGTGTGAACACACAATGGTGCTCAAGAAACCAGGACTGGGCAGCGTCTCGCTTCCAGTGCGCAGCAGTGACGAGGACACACCGGCAGAGCAGCTGCTCAGGAACCGTTTGCTGAATGACTGTAAAATTACTGGGTCAGTGTACATGTTGCTAGACTGAGCGTCTCTGCGTTTGCTTTGGGCGCCGCAGTTCACTGTCTGGTGTCCCCTTTAGCCCCTGCCCACATCAAGCTGAGAGTGGATCCCACTGGGCAGAAACATGGGTGTCAAGAGACTGTGTGTGACACTATCACGCATCTTCATGGCCTCAGCAGCTAGAGGTTTTGTTCTTTGTCTATTTCTTGCCCATTGGCTGCAGCACCATGACTATCATCATCACCACCATGACCATCATCACCATCATTATCACCATCACTATCACCTCTATCAACGGTGACATTTCCCAAGTGTCTACTGCATGCTAGATGCCTTGCACATTTTATTCCTCAGTCTAAAACAACCCAGCCAGAGAGGTGTTATTGTTCCCATTTTGCAAATACTTATCCTCACCCTCTTCAGGGAGATGAAGAAAACTGCTCAAGGTCACACAGCTTTTAAGTAGAGGAGTTGGGATTTGTATTCACAGCTGTCTGATTCTGGAGCCTTTTCCCACCACCCAAGGGCATGGCTTCTTTGGCCCTGTAGCCCAGTCTGGGGCAGGCGTCCCAGAGTCCCCTACCCTTCCTTCCATCCCACGGTCATCGGTGTGTGTCATGGCCCGTCTATGTCACCCTCACCAGACTGTAGAGAGATTGGAGTGGGGGACATCATTTTGGGGAGAGCAGTGGGAGACGTGGCGGCAGAGGTGGGGGCACTGTGTGTGCTCCAGCAGAGGTGAGTGACTCCTCGGGGACACACGGAATGGGGTGGGGAACCCTCTACCCTTGACCCCTCCCCATGGGGGAGCATGGGGCTGTGAACTGTAAGGTGCCGCTCGGGCCTTGTTTATCAGAAGGTGGGGTTGCTGTGACTGGAAAGTCACACGTATGCTGGGTGCTCTCCCCTCCCTGTGTGGCAGTGGTCTGGATGAGGGGACTCCAGGCCTGCCCTCGGCAGGCTGACCATCTCCTCCGAAGTCATGCCTGGGCCCCCACACCCTCTCCCCTCCTGCTGACTGTCCTTTCTCTCACTCCTCCGCCTTCCTCTCCTCCCCTCTGCAACGCATGGTGGCCAGGCGGCCTCCTTCTTCAGCCTCCCGTCTTCTCTTCCGCTCCCTGTGTCTGTTGGTCACAGTATTCGATATTGTCATCTTTATGCCATTTTATTCTGTTCTCTCACCATCATTTTATAGTTGTTTTACTATTTTTCCTACACTGAAATGAAAGCAATGCTCGCCACCAATCCTTTGACTGTGACCTCTCTGTTTCTCTCCTGGTTGGTTCAAGTTTGGGGTTTAGTAGCTCCTTCAAGAAGGACTCGCGGGCCACACACCGGGTGTCAGTTCCTGCGTATGTGAAAGTCTGTCTGATGCCTTAGAAAGTGTCGTTTCTGGTTATATTTTCTTTCCTGAAGCATTTTTAGACAATCCCGTTATTGCTGTAGCACCGGGCCGGTGCTCTGACGTAGCCTGGGTTCCTATCCCGTGGAGGTCATGGGTTGGTTGCTTTCCTCTCTCGGGGCCCAGATGTCCACGGTACCTTCTTTTTCAGGTTTAGGATTTTCAAGCGCCAGTGTGGTGGATCCATGTCGGTGTGTCCTACGGAGGGAGCAGCATGTCACTTCAAATCTTTCTCTAGTCACTAACACTTTCTTTCACTTTTAAAACTTCTTGGAACATTTTTGGTGCACTCCTTCTGGTCCTGCTCTTGGTGGCACCAATTACATTGTGGGTCCTGGCCTGTCCTTCACGCCTGTTGGTTTCCTCCCGTCCGCCCGCCCCACGTATCTCTCTGGTTGCTGCCGCTCCATCATGTGCATGTCCTCAGGACCAGTCTCTGCCTCCCGGACTCTCCAGCAGGACCTGGCCTTCTGCTGTTCCCACGCGCCTGTTGGAACCCACCGGTCA
The DNA here is from genome assembly GCF_021613505.1 of Equus quagga. NCBI lineage: Eukaryota > Metazoa > Chordata > Mammalia > Perissodactyla > Equidae > Equus > Equus quagga. The sequence goes on along the minus strand of NC_060269.1, from coordinate 154,760,201 downwards.
GAGCTCCTCCTGGGAAGCATGTCGTTCACTCGTGTCCTTCCTGAGATCCTTGAGCTCCCTTGTCATTTCCTCCCGTGGTCTTACTTCTCTCTCGAGCTTTTGTATCCCTGCTTTGAACTCTTGATTTGTCTCATGAAGCCCATTTTATCTGGACTTCTGTTGCTTTTTGCAGTGAAAAGCGTCTTCGAGTGAGGGAGCTCCTGCAGCCTCTAAAGGCAGTGAGCCTGGGGCCGAGCTGGGGGCAGCTGCTGGAGAGGCAGGCGGCCTGGCTGGTCCGTTGTCTGTGGAGCCACGAAGAGCCTCCTCCTGTGCTGTGATCCCAGGTGGAGAAAGCAGGAGAGCCCCTGACCCAGACTGGCGCACTGGTGATGCGTTGGGTGTGTGAGCACACATGTGTGATGCAGGGCATGTACGGGGTTTGAGGTGTGAAGCAGGGGGTGTGTGAGCACCTGTGTGCATACCTGAGTGTGTGTAGAGCCGGTGTGTGGACATTTGTGTGGTGGAGGAGATGCTGCTTATCTGCAGTTTTGCCCCGGTGAGCACATGGCCACCGCGAAGCCGGCCCTGTCCAGTCCAACCGGAGGAAACTGATGACCCTCAGTTGCAGCCCTGCGGCCCATCTGGTGCAGACACTACTGTTGGCTGTGGAGTTCCTCACGTCCCGGGAAGCTGTGGTCAAGGCCCCCTGGACCCCAGTGGTGGCTGGCACCTGTCAGTCCACACACAAGTCAGCATCCCTGGGCTCAGGGACAGGTTGACCTAGTGGAGGCCACAGGACACAGGTGACAACGCTGGGCTTGAGACTCCGAAGGAAGTGAACACTCAGGCGCAGGATCACACCTGGGAGTCTCCACGAGGAAGCCCCAGACCCCTCTGCCATGGAGACCCTACCCCCACAGAGACCCTGTCCCACGGAGACCCTTCCTCCACGGAGACCCCGCCTTACGGAGACGACGCCCCCACGGAGACCACACCCCTACGGAGACCACACCCCTACGGAGACCACGCCCCACGGAGAGCCCCTCCCCCGAGGAGACCTCGTCCGGTGGAGACCCCGCCCCGCGGAGACCCGGCCCTCGGGAGGGCGTGGGTGCGGGGTGTGGTCCCTGCTCTGAGAAGGGGGGTTCTCTGCGCTGCCAGAGCAGAGGACCGGAAAGGGCATAGAGAAGCGAATTCCAAGGCTGGCGGGCGCTCTGGGCGCAGAGGAGGTGGGTCTCGGGTCTTGTTTCCGGGGGTCCTCCTGGAGCCTTCGGGCCGAGAGTGGCGGCCAGAGGGCCCAGGGTCACGGGCAGGCGGCCCGGTCCAAAGCGCCATGCAGATGGACACGCACGGGGTCCCAGCGATGACCGCCAGCCCGATGACCAGCACGCAGACAGGGCGGAGACCCCGGGTGGGGGCGACCTCCGACTCGGGGCCCAGCCGGACCACCAGGTGTGAACGGCCGATGAAGGCTCGGGTGGGACAGGCGCTGGACGGAGCATGCGCACGGAGTCCGTCCCCGGGGCCCCCGCGCGAGGGTCCGTCTGAGTCTGGATTTCTTCAGGGTGGGCGCAGCGGCGCGGAGGGGTCCCGGCCGTCAGCCCCTCTTTCTGAACCGCTGCGGGGCTGCGCGGGGGGAGCTGCCCCTGTGAACCGGCCCCCAAGTCTGCTGCCCCTTCCTGCCGTCCTTGGTGCTGAAGTGGAACCTGCGTCCTCACAGAGTGGACACACCGCGCTTTACCACGCGCCCGGACGGCGCTCATCTCCAGGCAGCCTGACCGCTTGCTGGTGACACAGTCTCTAAACTGGCCCGTTCGTGTGACCAGAGCCTCCCGCTCCTGGGAGAAGGGCTGGTCCCAGTGCCGGCTCTCAGCGCACCCCCCATGCCCTCGCTGTCCTCCTGTGTCCTCAGGCCCTAAACTCCCCACCCCCCGGGCTTTGGGAGGTGGAGAATGAACGATGGGGTCTGCCCCAGAGCGGTGCACACCCAGTGGGCCTGGGAAGGTGGGGTCCTCATTCTGGCTCCCAGAGGAAGGGCTCATGCAGGATGCAGGAACCCCACAGCCTCAGCACCCACGCCGTCCAGCCAGCTGGGCATGTGTGACCCCCGGGTTCCCTTTGAACTCTGGAGGTGGGGGGGAGGAGAGGGGAGGGGGACGGACACGCTGGCCCTCCTGGCCCTCCTGCAGTGCACAGACCACCAGAGACTGCTTCTGTCGGGGGAGCAGGGAAGACGGCCGGTCAAGTTGTGGGGACCTTCCCCGAGCAGCAGGAGGGGGCGGGGCCGGCCGTGCTGGCCAGCAGGACCCCTGCCCTGGGCCTGAGGGACATCTGGGCTGTGGCCAGAGGCAGCTGACAGAGGAAGCTTTCGGAGTGGGACTTGCAGCCCCGTGTCACCCACAGCGAGCCCACCTCCCACACTCATAACTATTGTTAATTAAGACTGTCTCCATTATAGGGCTAATTAACAATTAGCATAAACATAATTAGCCAGCGCTGACATTTAACTCATTACATTGTTTAAATAATTTTCGGAAATTGCCCTGAGCGGCATTCTGTCAGCTTGCAATAATGGTGCCACTTTGTCATGTAAATTAAATGACATTTGTGTTTTTGGCTCTCAGCTCTGTGGGAGATAGTCGGCCTGTTCCGGTGTCCTGTCCTGCCACCACCAGCCTGGCAGCGAGGCGGGTGCAGCCTGGGGCCCCTCTCTCCCCCTGCCCCTCACTTCCCCTGTCCCTCTGGCAGAGCAGGGATGTTGGGGGGTGGGGGGGAGCCCCAGGCTGGGTCCCCTGACTCCCAGGCCATCTCCCCACTGTCCCCATGCCCTTCTAGGGGCCCAGGATGCCAGGGGCAAACACTGGCACCCCAAATTGAAACCTCCTCTTGTTGGAGCCGTCGTCCAGGTCCCGTCCCTTCAGGGGCACAGTCTGCTCGTCCCTGCGGGATGCAGCCAGACAGGGAAAGTGCCCAAGGCTTTCAGAGCCTCCTCCACACCAGGACCTGGCAGCCCCGGTCTGGGGGTCCCGTGGGTCCCTCATCACCATTTTCTCTCCAATGGTCCTCAAAACCCACAGGTTGCAGGGGGGCTCAGTGAGGCGTCTGGCCCAGAGGTGGGGGCCTCTTCCCTGTCACGAGGGAGCCCTCTTGATGGTGAAGGGGCGAGGGGACCTGGCTGGACAAGGGTTGGGCTGCCTCGCTCGCTCAGGAGCTTCTCCCCCAACCCCAGCCTGGATCCCAGCTCAGAGTCCTGCCGGGGCTGGTGTCCAGGAGAAGGTGCTGCCAGGTGGCTTCACCATCACTGTCACTGCTGAGCCGGCCCCCTGCCATCTTCCTGGGAGCCCCTGGAGCAGAGGACCCTGATGACCAGGCCCACGTCTAGCAGCCCCCTCCACTCCCAGCCAGGCCACCTCCCCCTGCACAGGCCTGGGGCGCCCCTGGGCCCAGACTCCTCTCCAAGGCAGCAGGGGGCCAGCCCCGAGGTCCCCGTGGGGAAGAACAGGGGTTCCCTTGAGGAATTCACCTCACACCAGCAGCTAGACTGATTGTCCCTCCTCTCCATCCCCCAACGTCTGTGCTCCGCCCCCCAAGTGCCCCATCTCGGACTAGGTGGGGTTCGGGGGCATCTGAGAATGTGGTGCAGGTCCCAACGACCCTCCACCCCAGGGTGCTCACCAGCATTGACGTGGACGCTGCTGGGGCTCCTGCCAGCAGCATCAGCTCCTGTGTCCACTCGTTCACTCCTTCGTTCTGTTGCCCACCAGTGGGTGGTAGCTGCAGGCAGGGCTTAAAGCCCCGTGGCCCACCTCGGTGCTGCCTGTCCTGGAGGAGCCCAGCCTCCAGGAACACGGCTCATCACACCCATCACGCTGGCTCCACCTGCCCCTCCACAGGTTCACACCTAGCACCTGCTGAGGTTCCCAGGTGAGGCGGGCAGGGTCCTCACCTGTGGGAGGAGGACGCTCCTGCTGGCCGTGACTTCTGACCTTGTGCTGTGTGACCCTCTCTCGTTGGGCTTGGAAAGCCCCAAGGGCCCGCCCCCCAAGAGTATGTGGTCACTCAGCGAGCACCACGCTGGTCTCCACGGCCCCCGTCCAGAGGGGGGGAACCTGGAACCCAGGAGCCCGAATGACGACAAGAGCCGACGAACCAAGTCTCTAACTCCATAAGCGGCTACCCATCGTCTCCTGCTCCCGAGGCAGAACGGAGTGGCCCGCGGCACCCGGGACGGCTAAATCAAATGGCCCCGAGAGTTGTTGGGGCTCGGTTCTGGCTGTTAAGTGCTTGTCAGCGTCCACAGGCCTCTCCTGACTCTATAAAATTCCCAAGAATTATAGGAGCGTGGGGTCACATAATTCATTGCACAGTAGATTTAACCTGGCGGCCAGTAATTCATATTTGTGGCGATAATATTGTTTTCCACTTTCTGAGAGTTATCGCCGTGTCTCCCTTCCAGGTCACTATGGATATCAAAAATCAATTTGGAAAGATGGATACTGTCAGGGAATAAAGCATGAGGGCCGTGGCCTCCCCCTCGTGCCGGCGCTGAGAGAGAGGGCGCCTCGGTCCGCGCTCCTGATAGCTCGCCAGCGGGGCCTGACTCGGAAATCACTGGGGTGGCTTGCTTGCACGGGTCAGCTTCCCGGGCTCCCCTCCCCGCCCCACCTCCTGCAGACCGGCCTGGCTGCTGGGATCTGGGCTCTGAGGCTCACCGTCCCTGGATCCTGCTCCCCTGTGAGCACGTGGGGTGACGGCTTTGGTGACACACCCGAGGGGTCTGGGGCCATCTTTGGAGGTCGCCCTCACCCCGACCTGGGATGGCGGAGAGGCGGCGGTCCCAACCCCTCTGTACTCCGCTCTTGACACCCCAGAGTCCATGATGCTGGACGTGGATTAAGGAACAAGGAGACTTGCTCTCTAGGGGGGCCACAGCTCGGCCTGCCCTGGGGGCCCCTGTGCACACACAGTGGCCAGTGCTGAGCCCCAGCCAGGTCTGGGGGCTGCAGGCACACAAGACCCCTCCTGCCTGGGGGAGTCTCCCTCAGGGAGAGGCCAGCCCTGAACTGGCGTCAGGATAGAAAGTGCTGGAGCCCCCACCGCAAATGGAGCGTGGGGAAGAGGGGTCTGTTGTTTCAGCCCTGGGAGGGTGGGAGAGGAAGTGTCCTTGAGGAGCTGTAGCTGAGTGGGGCATGGAGGATGGCTGGGAGTTGACAGGCCTGAGAGGCAGGGCACGCCTCACAGAGGAGGCACACGTGCAAAGGCCACCGGACACAGCGCCTGGCGCGTGGATCGTGCTGGAAAAGGGAAGGGTAGCAGGATGGCGGCTCCCCTTGCATGGCCCCTCCCTGTGCTGGGGAGTTCGGGGTACACCCTGGTCCTGACCTGCCCTGGGGCCACCCTGTGAGACCAGAGTGGCCCATGTAGACAGAGGTAGCTGGTCCAGACCCCTCCACCAGGCACTCTCCTCCGGCCAAGGGCCAGGGGTGGCGTTTTTCTGGAACATGCAGAATGATCACGTTGTTCCCCGAGACAAGGCCCACAGGTGCTGGCGTCTGCAGCTTCAGAGAGGGCCGTCTGGAAGAGCTTCCGGACAGGCGGACAGCAAGATAAATATCGCCTCAGGGCTCACAGTCACCACCCCTCATCCTCCCCGAGACCGTTCCCAGCCCTGGGAGCAATGCTGGCCCTTCAGTGTGCAGTGAGCCCTGTGGCTCCTGCGGTCACAGGAGGGTGCCCTCGTGTGGGTCAGCAAGGGAGCGTGGGTCTGCAGAGTGGCCAGGTGACGTGAGCAGGGCCCCTGTGCACCACATGGTGGCAGCTGGCTGAGTATGAGCTGTGGCAGGCACTATGAGCATGTGTGTGTGTGCGCCCTGGGAAGTCTCTGAGTGTTTGTGTACTGGTGACCAGGGGTGTGGGTGTGCATTGTGAGTGTGTGCGTGTGTGAGTGTGTGGTGGTGTAGCTCTCAGCAGCCGTGTTTGTGTTGGTCTTTGTGAACATGTGATGGTGTCTTTGCAGCCCTCCCGTGGGGCTGGTCCGCACTTGTCTCCTTCCTAGCCGTGAAAGCCCTTGTGTGGGGTCTGCTTGCACTTGGGGGTCCTTGGAGTAAGCTGGGTCTCGAGGTGGCAATCCCGGTGGGGCCCAGAGAGCGCTCTGCAGAGCCCACTGAGTCAGGCCTGCCTGGCTGGTCAGGGGTCAGGGGTCTGTCCTCCTGACCTCCGAGGGGCCAGCGGGTTCCTACAGCCCCCTGGAGATGCGGCCTGCGACCCTCCCAGGATGGACCCTCCACCCACCCTCTCTGCCGTCTCCCCTCACCTGTCACGCGCTCCTCGTGCTCCAGCTGCGCTGACCTCGGCCACCCTCCTGGCTCAGGCCCTCGGCACCGGCCGTCTGTGGGAAGCATCCTGCCGCCATGCCCAGGCTCAGCTCTGGGCCCCTCTTCAAGGAGGCCCCCTCACCTGCCTGGCCGGCTCTGTCCCGGCCTGCTGTCCGCCTCCTGAGACGCTGCCGGTCTCCACCTGTGCTTGTTCCTGCCCCGCCCACCAGCCTTCAGCTCCGGGAGGGCAGGGACCCCGGCCGGCACACGCCGCACAGGGAGTGGACGCAGGAGTGGGCTGGGGCGCCAGCTTTGTCTGGCCCGGGTTCAAATTCAGACGGGCTCCATGGGAGGAAGTTTCCAGAGCCCCAGGGGACATTCATCCTGTAGCTGTCCCACTGCTCGCTGGTGGCCTCCAGGCCCCTCACCACAGCAGGCATGGTGGGCAGCCCTTGCATGAGGGCCGGTCAAGTGTACAGTCCACCCCCTGGGCACCCCCACGGGTGGGCGGCACCCTCACTGGCTGTGCTCCTGAAGTCAAGCGCCATGTGGCCAGCAGGACCGCGGCTGGCAGCCCCCAGAGCTCCCCGCCAGCACAGTGCCCTGCGCCCCGGCCCGCCAGCAGCCTCGCCCTCACCCCTCCCAACTCAGGCGTCCCCTCGCAGCCACTGCCCTCCTCCCCAGGGCCCTCGTCCTGCTGCAGCCTCAGCAGGTGCTGGGTGTCTCCCAGCGGACTCGGGAAGACCGGAAGACCCCGTGGGACCCTAAAGAACTGTGGTCAAGCGGTAGAACATCCCGCAGCACAGCAGCTGGATGAGAAGCAGGATCTGGGGGGGCAGAGGCCCTGGAGTGCGCGCCGCGGCATCTGCGGCCCGAGCTCAGAGGAAAACGGCCACCTCCCCTCCCTGGGCCTCGCTGCGGGGTCGGACAGCAGACAGTTAATTAAAAAGCAGCTAATGGCTGCTCTGAGGTCAGCGGCCGCGCAGGGACGCAGAGAATATTGGCCCATGGATCACTGTCCTGGGAGGGCCGCCTGCCGCCTGGCGGGAAGAGGTGTCCCTCCGGCTGGTCAGTGCCGCCCCCACTGAAAGCAATTTAATTCAGGTCACCTTTAATTAAGAAAGAGGGCTCACGGGGGAGGACTGGTGAAATGGCTTTTTAGTACAGAATTAAGCTCTTCCCTGGGCCCAGGTAGCACGGCCACGAGGCTCAAAGGCCAGGGGCGGCGGACACAGGGCGAGCCTGTAGGCGCGTGGGAGGGGGGTCGGCTGGGCAGGGGTCAGGCTCCTGGACAGCCTGGATGAACCCCTGCTGAGCAGAGCCAAGGGCTGGGTGCCCAGCCAGACCCACGCTGCCCCCAGGCTTGCCCTCACCCTTCTGGTGGGCCGGCCATGGCTGGGTGCACACGGGGCTCCTCTGTGGCTGGTGCCCAGTCCTCCCCAGACATCAGGGTCTCTGATCCTTGTCCTATTCCCCCGCCCAAACTGGCCCATGGAGTCCTCCTCTCCCCTCAGTGGCCAGCGGGACGGAGGGTGTGACTCCCGGGGCACAGGACCTGGCCCCATCCCTCCTGGCGCCCCTGGTGGGGTCAGGGAGGGGGTAGCTCCCTCACGCTGGCCCAGCCCCCACTGGGGGTCCGTGCACTAGGGGGCCGGGGGAA
>NC_060269.1:154747719-154752238 GCF_021613505.1 Equus quagga | reverse complement strand
TGGCCCAGCCCCCACTGGGGGTCCGTGCACTAGGGGGCCGGGGGAAGACAGGGCTGCTCACACGCTCGCTGGCTCAGCTGCCGTGTTCTCAGAGTTGCTGTGAGGCATGCTGCCTGCTGCCCGGGGCGGGGCCAGGAGCTCATCTGCCCCATGACGTGGGTGCCCCAGTGTCTTGGCAGGACTAAGGGGAGCCCAGGTCCTGAGCTCACCTCATCCCCCTGCATGGGGAGAGGAGTTGTAAAGGGGCTCAGCAAGGCTTCTGTGCTCGCTGGTCACCCAGTGCCTCCTCTGGGAAGACAGGCCCTGGGCCAGGGAGTCCTCCCTGAGTGCTCCTCCCCACCCACCTCCTGTCTGTGGATGCTGAGCTGCCACAGCCACTGCACCCTGAGGGCGCTCCACTCACAGCCCAGTCCCTGTGCTGAGTGACCACAGGCCCCAGCCATGGGCAGAGGCAGGGCTGGGGCCATGGGGCCAGCAGCCACTTGCAGCTGTGGTGGGCGTGTGGGCAGGGTGGCTGCCTGGGTGACCGCCTGCCCTGGAGGCTGTGAGAGACACTCACGGCCCTTCTCCCTGGTCATACGGTGAGTGGCCAGGCAGAGTAAGTCTGAAGGGGCCGGAGGGCCTGAGCCCAACTCTGAGGCAAAGCTCTGGGGGCCAGGGTCCTTCCTGGGTACTCCCTGCAGCCTCGCTGCCCGCCAGGCCCCCCCTCCATCACTGAGATGGCCTCTCCTCTTCCAGGGCCTCATGGGCTGCCTGTGTGGCTGACCCTGCCTCTGACAACAGCCACACTTGTAGACAGAGGGCTCTGGGCCAGGCCTGAGGAGCCCAGCCACACTGAACTCACAGGCAGCAGGCACAAGGACAATGCCCTTGAGCCAGCCTGACCTGAAGGCTTTCCAGGTCTGGGGAGATGTAATGGACATTGAGCCAGATCCCTCCGAAAGCACTGGTAGCCTGAGCCCCCCGGGGTCTCGGCCCACTGTTGCCCAGAAGCCAGCCCCGTCCACACCTGCTGGAGCTTTCCAGCACACACTGTCCTCCTTAACCTCCAGGACCAGCAGGCAGCCCAGGCAGCCTCAGCCTTGAGAAGGAGCTGTCACGCGGCTCGGCTACCAGCGCAACAGTAAATGTCTCATTTCCGCCCAGTCCGAGGGTCCTAATTGCTCCCAAGCTGGATTGGGGAGTAATTTTCTCTGACGTGCTGTAAAAGTGGCCACAGGGAGCCGAGCTCACTTGGGAGACACGGGGATCCTTGTGACACGTGAGCCGGGAAGATGCACCCTTCTCTGTTGTATGATCAGCCTCTGCAGGGAAGAGCTGAAGAGTAGGGAGTGGGCAGGCTGAGTCTGTGTGAGGCTGTGTCGGATGCGGTTCTTCCTTCAGCCTCAAACAAGAGGGACACGTGGTGTGATGCTTGGACTCGGGAGCTCTGAATGCAACCAGGCTGGGAGGAGGGGTGTGAGCACGCGTGTGAGGGTGTGTGCACACATGTGCCTGAGCGTGCCATGTGCACACATGTGCATGCATGTGTCCCTTGTGCATGCACGTGTGTGCACAGGTGAGCCTGTGTCCTTGTGCATGCATGTACCCACGTGCCCATCTGAGCTGGCCCAGGGGATGCAGCAGCCTCTCCGGGGCCCCAGCCTTCAGGGTGGAGCCTGTGGTCCTTGCTCAGCTCAGGGCGACCTCACCGCCACCTCCCCTTCCCGTCTCCCATGCCCTGGAGTAATTTCCCGCCATAAACTCCTCCTGTGGCCCAGCCTGCCCAGACGGGTTCTGACTTCGCCTAGACCCTGACGGACACACTCCAGCACCTCCTGTGTGCCACTGGGGACCGTTGGGGGTCCCAGAGCACAAGGTGAGTGACACATGCTCCTGTTCCAGAGCATCTTGAGGGGGGTTCCAAGCAGCTGCTGGGTGGGGGGACAAACTCGGAGCCAGGAGCAGGAAGGTGTGGGTGGGAGGTGTCATGCAGGTCTGGGGCGTCCCTCCTGGGCTGTGGGCTCTCCCAAAGCCGGTCCTTGTTGTCACTGGCCCTCTTGCCGGCCCCCACTCCGCCCCCCTCCCCCTGGGCAGTAGTGTAGGACCAGGCTCGCCCTGACCTGGGGACAGGGCCTTTCAGAGACCAAAAGGGGTGGAAATGCTCAATGGTTACACTAAGAAATGCAAGAACGCGGAGCCGACAGGGAAAGCCCTATTCCAGGCCCTTCCCTCGGGGGCTGTAGCCCAGGCTCACCCGGATAAGTCTGCCCTCTGGACTAAAGCGGGGAACCACACGTGGCAGCCAGTGACTGCGCAGGGAAGCTGGGTGCTGCAGCCACGAGTAACCGGGAAGGAAGGACGTGGGCAGAGACCTGCAGGGGCAGCAGCACAGACAGCTGGACGAAGGGTGTTTGCCACGGGCCTGCGGAGGGAGGAGGCCAGGGCGGAGCGGGATGGGAAGTGAGGCCAGGCCAGTGGGCAGGGGCCCCTCTGCTTAGCACGGTGACCAGTTAGGAGGTCCCCTGGGAGGCTGGGCGGGCTCAGGGGTGGCCGCCCAGAGTGGACGGGTGGATGGGGCTGAGGTTGGGAAGCTGGAAGCAACAGGACAAGCAGTGTGACCTTGCGCACACCACCTGCTCTCTGGGCCACCAGTGAAACGGTGCTTTTGGCCCTGCCTCATGGGGGGGTGTGGATTTCAGGTGACATTCAGGGAGAGCTGGCTGTGGCACCAGCACACAGGAGGGACCCTTCCTCCCACGTCACTCATGACCTGGCCTCTGCAGCTCAGTGACCCCAAGCTCGTCCTCAGGACCCAGAGCCCTCCCTTCAGACCCGACTTCAGCTCCCCTGCTGCTCTCTCTGCCCCGACCTCAGGGTGGGCGCCCAGGGCCGCTCCTAGCCCCTCCTCTGCTTTGTCTGCACTCACTCCTGGGTGGCCTCATCCCACATGCTGAGGACCCTGAATTTGCGGCTCACTCCGGATGTGTGCACGGCACATCCCAGCTGTGCCCCTAACCCACCCACCTGCCTCCCAGCCCGCCTCACTCAGTGCCCCCCGACCCCCCTCGCTGGACGCCGCCTGCCCCTCGTCCTCACACCGACGCTCAGTCTCGTCTTCAGAGTGTTTGCAGAATCCCACCGCTCCCGCCTCCACGGCCACCCCAGGGCCCGGCCTGGCCGCCCTGTGACATGCACAGCCTCCGGCGGTCTTCCTGCTGCCCTACACTCTGTGCCAGCCGTTTCTCTGCACAGAGCCGATAAACACCGGTTTGTGTGCGGCCGACTCGGTATGAGCTTCTGAGAGCAGGGTCCGTCCACTTCCAGGACCCCCAGAACCCAGGACAGGGCTCGGTATGCTGAACCCACTGGGTGCCGATCTGCTGAGCAGCTGAAGGAGGGTCCAGCAGCTCATGCTGCCCAGAGAGAAGGTGTGGCCTCTCTGGTGCCACCCCGGGGACAGGTCCAAGGATGTGGGGTGACCGCTGGGCATGGCGCTAGGGAGGGGAGTTGAGCGTCCACAAGGGCTTGCAGGCCCATAACAGCTGCAGGTAGAGTGAGGGGAGGCAGCAGTCCCTAGACTGCGGTGGGGAGACGCAGGGAAGCCCCCCACTTAGGGGTTCTGCCCGTGAACGTCACTGGGGCTCTTCCTAGCTGCTTTCGCAGCTGAGCCCTCGGGCACTGACCTCACCACCAGCTCCCTGGAATCCTACCCGCCACCCCTTCCCACCGCCTCTGGGACTGGCCGTTACCGAAAGTCCAGGAGCTGGGAAGGGCACGGGGGGCTGGCCACCAGCAGGCTGGGAGGGCGCTCCGCTCCGGCAAGTTCCTTCACGTGCCCGACACCTGGCAGCCCCGAGCCCAGGGCCCTGAGGAGGCTAAGAGATTTGTGAGGAAGACCCTATTGATTTTAATTACCCACAAACAGCCCACAGGGACAAAGGACTTTGGCTGTTTATGTAGCCGGCTGTGCTGCGCTATTGTGGAAGGAGAGATCAAATCAGCTGCCCTCATTATTACTATAATAATAAGGCCAAAACGCTGCTTGGGGCTGAGGGCATTTTTTTAAAGCAATAACCTCGCCGCTCCGCCCCCTCACCACCCCTGCTAGGCAGGCTTGAGCAACAAGGAGCAATTACATGCTGTCGATATTAATTCAATTAAATCCAGGTTATTTATTGGGTATTATGGGAAAGGATTCTCCACTCTTACAGAGATGGGGCATGACTGAGGGAGTGAGCAGGGTACCGGGGCCTCCAGCAACATTGATTGTGGCTCATGCCAGAAGACCAGCGAGTCTCCAGGAGGGAGGCGGGGGGTGGGGGCCACATGGGGGCTGCTTAGGGGGCATTTCTCCTGGGGCTGGGGCAGGAGTCAGGGTGGAGGAGTTTGAGTGTTTGAGTCCTCACTCTTCTACAAACCAACGAGCGGCCTTGGGCAAGTAGTTCAACGCCTCCAGCCTTTGACTTGGCAGCTGAAAATTGATTTTGGATGGTGATGGTGATGATGTTGACAATGGTGGTGGCGATGGTAAAGATGA
>NC_060269.1:154669936-154747319 GCF_021613505.1 Equus quagga | reverse complement strand
TGATGGTGGTGGTGGTGATGGTGGTGATGATGATGATGGTGATGATGGTGGTGATGGTGGTGGTGGTGATGGTGGTGGTGGTGGTGGTGGTGATGGTGGTGATGGTGACGGTGGTGATGATGGTGATGGTGGTGGTGATGGTGGTGGTGGTGGTGATGATGGTGATGATGATGATGATGGGATAGTGGTGGTAATGGTTATGATGGTTGTATTAATTTCCTATGGTTGCTGTAAAAAAGTACAGTCATGTGCTGCATGATGACGTTTTGGTCAATGACGGACCACATAGGCGACAGGAGTCCCATAAGATTAGTACCATGTAGCCTAGCTGTATAGTAGGCTACACCATCTATGGTGTCTGTACAGTGATGAAATTGCCTAAAGACACATTTCTCAGAACGTATCCCTGTCGGTAAGTGATGCGTGACTGAGAAATCTAGGTGGCTTTAAACAACATCAATTTATTCTCTCTTCTGGAGACCAGAGACCCGAAATCAAGGTGTCGGCAGGACCGTGCTCTCTCTGAGACCTGTGGGAAGAACCGTCCTTGTCTCTCCTGGCTTCTGGTGTTTGCTGGCAATACTAAGCTTGTAGCTGCATCACTCCAATCTCTGCCTCTGTCATATTGGATCAAGGGCCGCCTTGGTGACCTCATCTTAACTAATCGCATTGGCAAAGACCCTATTTGTGCAAGTAAGCCATGTTCAGGGGTTCTGGGTGGAGAGCAATTCTGGAGGGACGCTGCTGGGGCATGGGCTCCAGGGCAGCCGGGAAGTCTGGCGGTCAGTCACTGGTGACCTTTCTAGAGGCCACTGCCTTCGTGTGCACGCCTGACTGTGCCCTGCACTCTCAGACGATGTTCTATGACCTGGCCTTGAATGGCAGCCAGAGCCAGCATCAGCGAGAGCTCGTGGCCGCTGCGGTCCCCTGGGCTGTGCGTGCTGCCTCTGGCCCCAAACAGGCTGCACATGGCCTGGCGGTGGACACCGTGTCTAACCGGCTGAGATTGACCTGTTCGCGACTCCTCACCGCAGCTGAGCGATGTGATCTGAGCCCCAGACAGCAGTAATTGGATGTTATGAGATCGGAGGACCACTCTCCAAGGAGGGGGTAGCTCAGTGGCCGCCGGGCAGCAGGGGACGGGGTTGCGGCTGGCAAGCAGGGTTGGGGCAGCTACTGTCTACTCGAGATAAGCCCCTCGTCCTCGGTCCCCTAATCCCCCGGCTGGGGTTGCAGACAGAGCCCGAGGCAAGATGGAATGAACGTGGCTGCTGTCCAGCAGCAGCCTGGCCCGGCTGCCCCGAGGGCGCCGTACAATTAGTTTTAAATATCAATTTCACGGCTGTTCATGGAGGAGAGAAGCAGGCAGGCAATGCCCACACAAACTGCGTTTCTTGCTGACTTAAACGTAGTAAGAAAAGGCAGAAGCCGTCAATGACATGTCCACCTGAGCCGATGCCAGCCCACCTCCCCTGGGCCTTCTAAGACCTGCCCTGTCCTGAGCCTGCCCCATCCTGGCCACAGTGCTGTGAGCCCTCCCTCCCCCTAGCCCTACTTGGACAACTGTGCCTCTGTACCTGGTCCCTGCCAGTCCCTCCCCACTCTCCTCAGGGGCGGCTGAGAAGCCCCGTCCTCCAGGAAGCCCAGAAGGAGAGCTCATCCTCAGACCACTGGCCTGGCTCTTCCCTGGGGCTTCAGGCCAGTGCTTTGGCCTCCTTCCAGAGACTGGAGGAGCCTGAGTCCCATCTGTCCCCCTGGGTCCCCCAGGCCCTGCCCCCCAGCTCCCTTCTGTACTTGAAGCAGCTCCGCCATCCAGGCCTCAATGCTGGGAAGGTGGAAGGGGTGAGGCCGCACCTGGGGGATGGTGGAATGGGTGGGGGACTGGCTGGGACCAATGCTGGGGGCAGGTAGAGGACAGAGGGGACACTGGGCGGGGGCCAGGCTCCACCCCAAGGACAAGTGTAGGAGAGCGAGGGCAGTGATGAGCGTGGCCCCAGAGGCCAGCTGGGTGATGGGGCAGGGAGGGCTCCCATGGGGGGCTCCAGGGAGGAAGGGGCTTTGACCCTGACTGGAGACGAGGGCAAAGCCAGCTTGGAGGAGAGGCGGAAAGGGCCACTCCAGGTGGGGTCAGGGGCCAGGGGTCAGGGGCCAGGGGCCAGGGAAAGCCTGGCGAGGTTTCCCAGGAGGCAGCCAGGTTGCACCCCAGGCCTGTGACCCCCCACAACCAGGCACCCAGCCCACTCTCCCCAGACCTGGAGCCGTCCTGGGGGCTGCAGAGGGGTGTGTCCTGGGCTGCACCTAGACATGCTGAGCAGGGTCACAGCTGACCCCAGCCGCCACCTTCCGGGACGGGAGCGGTGAGGTCCCTGTAGGGGCGCGTGCAGTCAGGCGGCCAGGAGGTGTGTGCCCAGCGGGCTCTCCAGCAGCCGGCACCGGGGGCCACGTCCCTGCAGGGCTTGGCCAGCACCGCTTGGTCGGGGGCAGACTTGAGTTGGGCAGTGACTGCACCCACGGGGCTCCCAGGGGCCCCAGCACAAGCTCCCCACTATGCCGCCTCTGCTCCCCCGGGCAGGGTCCCACGGGTTGGTGCTGAATGTCACCGGACGTGGTCGGCATGGGCGACCCGGTGTCCGCGGGCCTCTCACCCGGCACGCCACAGCGCAGGCAATTTATCTCCATCTCCCCGCTCTTAAAACACTTTTATCAAAATTGGCGGTCACACCGCGCTGAACCGTGGTGGCCTCAATCTTAAACGCCGCGCTGCAGATTTTAATTTGGGGAAGATTAATGCGTTCGTGGTGTTGGCGGCACTGCGCCTGTTATCGGGCCTGACGGGTGTCAGTGGTCCCCACACGTGTCCCCATGTCCTGCCAGGCCGCACGTTGCGGGGAGGGGGCACATGGTGAAGCCGCCCCGGGCTGGGGTGACTCCCGCATGAGCTGCCCTGGGCGCAGCAGGGACAGTCTGGGCAGGACTCCTTGAGCCCTCAGACTTCTCACATCTTCAGGTCAGATTAGCAGACAAGACAGATAATAGATAATAAATTTGGAAAACATGTAGAATGTTCTGCTGACATGCACTAGGGAAAAAACAGTGCAGGGAAGGGGGCGGGGTGCTGGGTGGTGGGGGCAGGAGGGCTCCCCGGGGGCAGCATTTGAGTAAAGGCCTGAGGGAGTGAGGGGGGCGCTCCAGCGGGACCTCTCCAGCAGGGCCCCCCTCCACTCACCTCCAGGGGGTCCCAAACGACGGACACGTCCAGTCACCCTGCTTGACACCCTAAGGGGCTCCTGCCACCTCGGCACAGCCTTCGAGACCCCAGCAGTGCCTGCCTCGTCTCCCACATCCTGCACCCCCCAGCACTGACCTCTGCTGTCCCCCTTCCCGCCTTTTCTCCTCCCGTCCTCATCCCTGGTTCGTCACCTCGTGGGTCTCCTCCCCCAGGAAGCCCTCCCTGGTCGCTCAGGCAGCGTTAGGAGGGCCTGCAAGTACCAGATCTCTGAGCAGGAGCCCAGCTGTGCTCACCTAGGCGGGAGATCCCCCTCTGTCCCCTCTGGGCAGCCCCAGGGCCTTGTCCCAGGGCCCTGTCCCGAGTCCCAGGAGCTGTGCTCTCTCTTCTAAAGAACACAGCCCTGCCCGGCTCCTGAGAGCCCACTTCAGTGCTACAGATGTCCAAGGATGGGACCCTTCTGCCCTCACTGCCTCCCCACTCTCCCCACGCGCTGGACCCGGATGTCTGCCCTTCCACCTCAGCCAAGCGCCTCCAGTGCTCCTGTGCTCAGGCCACAAGTTGGGGCAATGTCCCACAGGACCCTCCCGCACCCTCAGTCCCAGCCCTCCATGGCCAGCGCCGCAGGTTGCACACTAAACAGCCCCCACCGGCAAGCTCTGCAGGCCCCCAGCTCTTCCTGAATGGCTGAAGGGTCTCCGCAGGGTCTCCCCACTGCTCCCCGGTCCCATCTGCCTCCAGAATGAGACCAGAGGGACCCTCGCAACAGCCAGCCTGGCACGTCCTCCCCGGCCTCCTGTCCCACTTGTCCGCTGCCCCTCACCGTCCTGCTCAGCACAGCAGCCTTTGGGAGCCCCTCGGCCACTGAGCGTCGACCCTCTGTGGGTCATCTTCTCCGGGCCCGGCCCCCCCATGCCCCCATCGCCCGCACAGCTCCCATCTCCGTGGACGTTACACGGGGCTCACAGGCAGCAACGGGGCCTCTGCTGCTCCCCACAGGAGCCCCAGCAGCCAGAACTCAAGGAATGTCACCGAACGAACAAATGAACGAACGACGGCTGGCAGGCAGCTCATCCCTGGAGCGGCAGGTTCCTTCTGTTCCTGTCCACTAATTTTTAATAATGAGGAAAAACACAACCATGTGGTCTGAGACCCAGTGGGGCCAACGCTGCAGAGCCAGTGAAGGCGGACTCGGCCAGGCAGAGCCGCCGCACAGAGCGGCCCAGCCTCGTTGGTCAGACCTTGTGCCATGATGACCACCAGTCCTGACCTGCACCCGCAACTCGCTCCTGCCCAGAGTGGCCGGCGAGGCCAGTGGGGACGGGCCAGGGCTGTGGGTGTGGTGCTCGGGGACCCTGTGTGGAGAAGGATGGCAGGTTCTCCCCAGGACGGGGTTGGTGACAGCACGGTGAGCCGATCCAGGACCAGGGCACGGTGGGCTAAAGGGCAAGGGGCAGGGGCAGCTCAGGGAGCCCAGAGTTCAGGCCAGTGTCGCCCACCTGCTCTGGGAGCCCCTCAAGGGTGGGCATAGACCCTCCAGTGAGTGTTTGGGTCAGAGGCATGCTCCATGATCCCGTCATTTGTCTCTCCCGGACGGTGCCATCCTCCACCTAGGTGGCTCCTGGCCTTCTTTCCAGCCCCTCTGGGGGCCAGGATCTCTGGGTCAGTCCTTCCTCCAAGGCCAGTGCTCCCCGAGCACCTACTGTGTGCTGACACTGCTCTGGGAGCCCCTCTCCTCGTCTAGCGGTGGGAGGACAATGGCACACTTACCAAGTGGATGGGGGGATGGAGGGGGATGGGAAGGCGGAGCGGGAGCGTGGAGGGATGGATGATGAGGGCATGGAGTGATGGGAGACAGATGGAGGGGTGGGGGGTGGATGGGGGGATGAATGGAGGGGTGGGGGGTGAAGATGCATGTACTCCCACGTTTCCTGAGCAGGCGCCTGGGGTCCATCCCTCCTTCCTGCCCAGTCAGGAGCCAAGTTTTCCTCCATGAACAGAAAGGGCAATCACAGCTGGTCTCTCCCTGGTCACATTATGGCCTGGCCTCAGGGAAGAGGTGACAGCGAGGTGGGGGTCTCCTGGCTGAGCTGGAAGGAAAACCTTCACCTCTGCTACAGCTGCCCCCTCCATAGCTTGGTGGGGAGGACAAGGAGCGGGACCCCAAGCCAAGCTGCCCCCAGGCCCCAGCTTGCTGCTCTGTAAACCAGACCATGACCAAGTGGGTAGGATCCCCGGTCACCATCTACAGAAACCAGCTCCAGCTTCAGTGGTGGGCAGCGCTGGGCTCGGGGGGGCTGGAACCCCTGGCCCCTCCTCAGGGCCTCCTGGTCCCGCCAGCTGCACTGCCGTGGCTCTGTGGGTCCCGGGAGGGCGCATCTGACCGGCTGAGCTGAGGTGCCACCGGGTATAGCTGGGCCGGGGTCCCAGCTCCTGGAGCTGCCCTCACCCAGCACAGGAGGGGCGCTTTCCCCGGGACCCTGGGGCAACTGGGAGGGGACGACCTGTGCAGGCGTCTGTCGAAGGCTCTCTGGACCTGACGTTTGATGCCTGGCTCTGAAGTCTGGCACCTGGAATTCAGAGGGAGCCCCCACCCGCCAGGGCCACCAGGACGCCCATTCACAGTGTGGGAGTCGTTCATGGGCTTAATTTGGTGGAGAAGGCCCATTTGGGTTTTCCAAGATTATTCATGAAATCTGCACGTACAATTTGGGGACGTAATCACCCATCAGTAACTCATTAAACAGAGACTCTCCACTCCGTGGAAGCCCGGGGCTCAGCTCTCCCCGCGCGGCCAGGCCAGGGGCTGTGGGAGGGACGCCCCCACCCCGTGGAGGGCAAGGCCGCCTTCGGAGTGGGGAGCCGCCAAGTGTGGCAGAAATGAATTCGGCATCTTTCAGGGAACAAAATCATTGAGCTTACAGACTAAATTTAACAGCCTAATAGAAATATGCAGGTGAAGGTACAATTAATTTTAATTACTAGACTATACACTGTTGGTTGCACAGCCATGAGTAAAATTAAAATGACAATCACAATTAGAAAATTGCAACCTCATTGTGCAACAAATTAGTCACAAATTACAGGCGCGGCGCCCTGCTGCCCCTCCTCGCGGCTTTGCGCGGGTCCCGCTCCGCGACCTTTGTCTTCCCTGCCGGCCACCTCTTGCGAGCTTGTCCCTGGGGAGGTCGCCACCGCCTTGCCAGCAAGTCTGTCAGCAGGGGTGGCACCCAAAGCCTCCTCCGGAAGGTACCGGGGTGCCTGGGACCCCGCTGGATGTGAGCAGGTGAGCCAGGCAAAGACGGGGACCCCTTCTCAGGTCACCACGTCCAGGGAGTCCGACTTGGCCCCACCCATCACCCGGCCCGGTTGACCCCGCTCTCCTCCACGGCCAAGCCCACGGAAGGGCCTGGCTCCACAGACCTTGAACTTCCCTCCAGAAACGGGTTGCAGCTTCATCAAGGCGGCTGTCAGCCCTGCAGAGGAGGACAGGGATGCCCTCGCTGTCCTTCCTGGGCTTGGGGACAGCACCCGCGGGTGATGGGCAGCCTCTTCTGTGCACCCTCCCTAGGTAAGCTGAGGCAGGCTCACCTGTGTCCAGACCCCACTGTCCACTCAGTGCTTCCATCTGGGGTCTCTGGACGTCCCAAACTCAACGAGTCCAACTCTGAGCACAGGGTCTCCCTGCTTCCATCCTTTCTCCTCTGAGATGCCTGCCTCAGGCATGGACCCCAACTCTGTGGGTCCTCACTGCCCCCTAGTCCTCTGAAGGATCTAAGCTTGCCCTCCCCTCCCCTGTCTCACGCCCACCTCAGGCTGGACTCAGACACTTGCCCAAGTGGAGCCCTGACCTGGCTCCCCCCCTACTTAGGACCTTCCAGCAACTCCTGTGCCCCCAAGACGAGGTCACAGCCTCACCTCACCAGGGTCCTAGGGGTCTGGGTCTTGCCACTCCCCCACCCCCTTGATCCAGGGTCCCCTATTCTCTGCCCTCCAGCCAAGCTGGCCCTATCCAGTCCTGTTTTTCACAGCTCCCTCCTAGCACACCACTTTCATTCATGCTGTTCCCTCTGTGGAGATGCTGTTCCCTTTGCTCACAGCTGAGTGAACGCCACGGATCCTTCAGTTTCAGATGGGTCTCCGCCTCAACAGGTGCCCCAGCTGTGTGTGGCCCTGGAGATACCTGCAGCTGCTGTCACATTCCTCCATGCGGCTCACTGACCCTGAGCCCCACGTGGGCCATCTTCCGTCTCCTCGTGTCCCCACTGCCGAGGCCAAGACCCAGGTGGTGGCTGGTGCGGGGGTCAGACTGGAGGCAGGCTGGCACTGGGCACGTGGGAACCGAAGAGGAGGCGTCAGGGCAGGCATGAAGCCAGGCCCCAGGCCGCGCGAACACCCGCGAGCAAGCACTGGGAATGTGCGGTGGCCACTGCCCGGCAGCCGCAGTGAGGAGCAGAGAGGGGCCTCAGCTCAGGAGCAGAGGAATCCTGCTTTTCCCCAGAAAGCTCATGAACGTCCCTGCATCGGGGGCAAGGCCACCACCCCACTGAGGGTGAGTAGGAAGAGGGCGCCGTGCTGGGGACACAGCAGGCCCCCTGCCTCCCTCCTCCCCCTGTGGGTGACGCAAAGACCCCTGTGAGCCCGGAGCATCCTGCTGGTTCCTGTGGGTGGGGTGGCTGAAGCCTGATGGGTGGACCCAGATGGCAGCCTGGAGGGCATTGTGGCTGAGCAGTGCCCACCCTGCGTGGCAGGGGAGGCGGAGAGCCCAGAGGGCCGGGCAGAGGCTCCGGGGAGTCATGCTGACCCGCCCACTGCCCCACCTGCAGCCCACTCCGCTCCAGAGGCCTCTGGTCCTGCTGCTCCGGGTGCACCTCCCCTCCACGAGGTGCGGTCCCCTGCCCGTCACTGATGCTTGACGCCAGCCCCACCTCCGACCCCACCCCAGCCAGGGTTTTGGCCCCGTTGGGGACAGGCGCGCAGGGGTGGGCTAACTCCTGCCCGATCACGTGGCTTCTTCCACCAGACCTGGGGCTGGCGCAGCGCCATCCGCTCCCGCCATGTCACAGATGTGCTCGCGGTCCCAGGTGGCACACAGAGGAGGAGAGATGCAGACTGCAGACAGATCTCCCAGATCCCGAAAGGGCGGTGTCCACCCCTCAACAGCGAGCTGCCAGCACCTTCCGGGTGCCAGTGAGTGCCAGGGTGCTGGCACGTGGGTCCACACCCTCCCAAACCCGGGCTCCAGCGATGCCAGTTCCCCGCCAGGACCCACGGTGGGTGGTTCCTCACATGAGGACAGCATCTGCTGGGCGGCCCAGAAATGCCCTGGAGAGGGGGCTTCCCAGGGCTGCAAGTTCCTGCCAACCTCGGGCACAGTGACAGCCCACGATGTGGTGGCCCAGGGGCTGCTGGGTCTCACACTGCTGGTCCATCTGGTCAGTGGGTCACGGCAATGGCCCAAGGAGGCGGGTGTAGGGTCCTCTGATCCTCAGACAATGTGGCCTCCCGGTCTGAAGCTTTCTTCAGCTGCACCTTCTCCCTTGTTAGTGTTTCCTGCACCTGTCAGAGTCATTTGTGTCACCTTTGTCCACGGCCCGTCCTCCCTGGTAGCCCACACTCTCCATGGGGGACCCCTCAGTCCTGTTCCTGATGGACCCGGCAGGGCCGGCCTGTGGCGAGCGCTGGTATGGACGTTATCAGCGTAGTGGGTTGTACGTCTGCTCCACGGACACGGCGTCTCGCCGTTACTTAGGTCTTTAATTCCCTCGGCAACGTTCTGTGTTCTCCAGCGTAAAGTGCTGGCACATCTTTTGTCAGGCTTATCCCTATGCATTTCTTTTTCTCTGTATTTTTCTTTTTTTTGAGGAAGATTAGCCCTGAGCTAACATGTGTCACCAATCCTCCTCTTTTTGCTGAGGAAAACTAGGCCTGAGCTCACATCTGTGCCCATCTTCCTCTACTTCATATGTGGGACGCCTGCCACAGCACAGCTTGACAAGCGGTGCCATGTCTGCACCTGGGATCCAAACCAGCGAACCCCAGGCTGCCGAATCAGAAAACGCAAACTTAACTGCTGTGCCACCGGGCTGGCCCCTGTATTTCATACTTCTTGATGGCACTGTAAACGCTGTTTAAAATTTTTAAAACAGAAATACAATTGATCTCGTATAGCGATCTTGTAACCTTGCTAAACTCACATAAGTATTAGTCCCACTAGCCTCTCGTGGACGCCGTAGGGCTATCAGTGTAGACGATGGTGCCGTGTGGGAATAAAGCATTCCTGCTGCCCGTCCAGGCTGGGTGGTTCTCGCCTGACTGCGCTGGTGGGAAGGCCCGGGGCGAGTTGACGAGAGGGGCTGGGGCGGCCCCTGCCCGGTTCCTGACTTGGGAGGGTCCAGTCTATCGCCTGAGCGTGAGGTCAGCTGTGGGCTTTCAGAGATGCCCTTTATCAGGTTGAAGAAGTTCCTTTCTACTCCTATTTCACTGAGGGTTTTTGTCTGAATTTGATCAAGGGGTTTTTCTGTATCAATTTAGTCATAAGGTTTTTCATTCTTAGTCTGTTAATATGGTGAACTACATTTTTGATTTTTGAAAGTTAAACCAACCTTGCATTCCTTAGATATGGTCCACGTGATCACGAGCCTTTTATAATACTATTGGATTCTATTTGCTAGGTTTTGAGAACTTTTGCACGTGTGTTCGTGATGCGTGCTGGTCTGTGGTTTCACTGCCCCGTTGAGGGGCAGGGCGCTGTCTGTCTCACTGAGAAAGTTGGAAGGTATATCCTTCTCTTCAGTTTTCTGGAGTTTCCATAGAATTGGTATTCTTTCTTTCTTAAACCTATTTGGGCCTGGAGTTTTCTTTCTGAGAAGGTTTTAACTGCAAATTCAGCCTTTAATAGCCACAGGACTATGCAGAGTTTCTATTTCTTTTTGAATGGTCTTTGATAGTTTGTGTTTTTTTGAGAAATTTGTCTGTTTCATCTAAGTTATCCAATTCATTGGCATAAAACGTACACAGTATTCCCTTCTTATCCTTTAGATACTCATGTGATCTGTGAGGCTCGTCCCTGGAAGGGTCGTCTGTGTCTCCTCTCTCATTCCTTGTTGGTCTGGCTCCTGCATCTGTTGATCTTCTCAGAGAACCAGGTTTCAGTTCCACTGACTTTCTCCACTGTTTTCCTTCACTGATTCCACTCCGAGGTTTAATATTTCCTTTCCTCTGTTTACCTGGAGTTCCATTTGCTCTTTTCCCCTCTGGTTTCTCAGGATGGAAGCTGAGGTTGTTGTTTTGGGGTCTTTGTTTTCTCTAATTTCTCTAGATTTCCCTCGGTGCCGCACTGCTCTAGCTGCTTCTCACAATTTTTGGTATGTTGTGTTTTCATTTTCGTTCAGTTCTCAACACTCTCCCATTCCCTTTTGGGTTTCTTCTTTGACCCAGGAGTTGTTTGAAGGCATGTTATTTAGTTTCCAAATATTTAGGAATTTTCAGATATCTCTCTGTTCTTGATTTCTGGCATAATTCCACTGCAGTCAGATAACACACTGTGTGTGACTCGGATACTTTAAAATTTATGGAGACTCGTTTTATGGCCCAGAAGGCAGACTTCCTTGATACGTGTTCCTCATGCACCTGGAAGGAATAGAAACCTGCTGGCCAGGTGGAGTGTCCCACGCGCCCCTTGGGCCGAGTCCATGGATGGTGCTCCATGTCCTGAGGTCTTGCTGACGTCCTCTCCACTCGACCTGTCAGGACTGAGAGAGGTTGAAATCTCCGACTACAGCTGCCCACTGGTCTGTTTCCTTGTGTTTCCCTCAGTTTTTCTTCACGCATTTTGAGGCTGTGTTACTATCGTGTAAACGTTTAGAATGATGTCCCTGGCAGACGGTCCTCTGTCACTCTGGATGGACTCTCCTCGTCCTTGGTGCTGCTCTGGCTCTGAGGTCTGCCTTGTCTGATGCTCACACGGCCGCCTGCTGCCTCCTGGCCTGCGCACAGCTGACCCTTCACCTTCAGACTCTTCGTGTCTCATGTTCACAGTGCGTTTCCTGTGGGCAGCACCTTGTCTGGTCCCAGGTTTTCACCCCGTCAGACAGCCCCGGCCTTCTCCTTGGGTGTCTGGACAGCTCACGCTGACTGTGACAGGACTCGCTCACACATAAGCCTCGCATCTTCCCTGTTTCTCATCTGCCTTCTGTCCTCCGTCCTCGTTCCTTTTCCTGCCTCCTTTGGTTACTTCGTGACTTTCCTGTGCCTCCCGTGTGGGTATTAGCGCTGCTTCTTCAGCCGCTGCTCCAGGGTTGCCCCTGGGTCTGCAGCCGCGACCTGACTTTACCTCCATCCACCTTCAAGGGCTGTGGCTCGACTCATGGGGTGTCGGGACCTTCCCCAGTGTCCCTTCCCGGTCTTGTGCCGTCGATGCCGCACTGTCCTTCTGCACGTGTCGTAAACGTCACCGCTCATTGCTGTCTTCACTGTGTTGCTTGAGGCAGTCACCGCGATGCCTCCTGGGGCGCTCGATTCCCTTGTGGACTTGGGTCTGTGGCGGCATCATTCTCCTCCCGCTCGAACAACGTCCTCCGACATTTCTGCAGTGCGGGCGAGAACTCCTCCAGCTCTTTCTAAGGTCTGAGGCGGTCCTCATCCTGCCTGTTTTTGAGAGACGTGTTCACCGTGTGAAGGCGTCTGGGTGGGCTGTGGGTCTCTGTATAGGTGCCGCTCTGCCGGCTCCGGCTCTCACTGTTTCCGTCTTGCTCTGTGTCCGTGCACATGGCGTGCTCCCTCCTCTGCCAGCTGCGTAGACGGTCCCTCTGTCACTAGTTTTCATGAATTGGGCTCAGAGTTTGTTGAGCTTCTTGGACCTGTGGGTTTATAATTTTCATCAAATTTTGGAACGTTTTCGTCATTATTTCCTGAGATACTTTCCCGCCCTCCCCTGCCCCTTGGAGAACTCCAGTGACACATTTGCCACACGTCGCCCTGTCATCCCCTGGTGCCCTGTGCTTCCCCTGCGTCCCCGGTCCCCCATGGCCTGGAAACTTCCGCAGGCAGCAAACCGGGGCAACCACAGGCCCCTCATTCTGCTCTGTCTCCAGTGTCGCTGGCCGTCCTGCCTGCTGTCCAGCGTCCTCTGAGCCGTGGCTCGTGTCTCATCTAGATGTTTCATCGTCTCAGATGGGAGGGTAAACACGGATCTTCTCCATCTTGGCCATGAATGGAGCTCCCTCGTTCTTTTTAAATCCACTCAACCAGGTTTCCCTCCCCTCACTCCACTGACATTGCTCTCGTTAAGACCACCAGGCGCGTCCATGTGTGATAACTGAGTGGTCCTCATCTTACCCCCCAGCATCCCTCCCTCCTCCAGGTGATACTTTCCTCCTGTGGCTTCCCGATGACTTGCCCTGGGTTGCCTCCCACCTCCCCATGGTTTCTTCTCCACGCCCCCTGCTGCTTCTCCCCATCTCCTGACCCCTGACCGTGACGTGCCTGGGCCAGGCTGGACCCTCCGCTCTCCTCCATGGTGGCCGGTGATCTCGCTGGGTCATGTGCCCTGAACCCCATCTGCATACAGTGACGCCCACGTGTCCATCTCAGCCCAGAGCTCTCGCCCGACTTCACATTCATGAACCTGGCCGCTGCTCAGCGTCCCCACCTGGGCGCCCGAGGGACTCGGCCTCAGCACATCCCGCACCCGCTCTGCCGCCCCCTCGGCCGAGGGCGGCTCCTCTTCCAGCTGCTCAGGTCCGACCTCGAGTTCGCCGCGACTCCTCTCTGTGCTCACCCCCGCTTCCAGCTCGCTAACAAATCCCCCGGCTCTACTTCCAAACACATCCTGAGCTGACCCTTCTCCCCGCCCCTTGGCCCCGGGCTGGCCCCTCCTCTCTCAGCCATGTCACTGAGTGGTTTCCTCCCTCTCCCCCTGCGTCCACCTGGCCCTGCAGTCCATCTCCATACACCAGTCAGGGGATCATTAAAACACACATCAGGTCCTCTCTTTTCTCTCTGGAACTTTCCAGAAGCTTCCTTCCACTGCAGGAGAGTTAGCGCCCTTCCGTGGTCTTCAGACCTGTTGTGTGTTGCCCTGTGACTTCTCAGGCCTCACACCCACACCCCCTGACAGCCACTCCAGCCTCCTCGCACCCCTGAAGAGGTCAGGCAGGTTTGGCCTCAGAGCCTTTGCACTGGCTGTTCCCTCTGCTGGGAATGCTATTCCCTCCTTCCCCTCCACCCTATTGAAAACAGCCACCATACCTCCATTCCCCCCACTTCCAGTGCCCTACTCAGTCTTCAGCTCCCACAGCAGCTGTCACCTTCTGACTTCACACTGCTTATTTATTGTCACTTGGTCGTCTCTGTCCCTGGGGAGCCAGGCCCCAGGGGCAGGGCCCTCCTCTCGGCTTCCCTGCAGCCCCTCCACGCCCAGCGCAGCGCCCACACACAGCAGGTGCTGGTGACCATGTGCGGGCAGCCGACCGAGAGGTGACGTGAAGGGAGAGCTGAGGCCCAACGTTGGCCCGCGTCAGCCCAGCCCCTCCGGGTCTGCCCCGGGCAGGGGGCCCACCCAGAATTCGGGTTTGCTGTGAAAGCCGCAAACCAGACTGGGTTTAATAGCCAAGTGTGACCAGAAACTTACGGAATCTGCTCAAGAGTCACTGAGGGACGAAGCAGGGAGATTTGACGGAAGTGACCAGAGAAGAACAGAGTGGCCTCACGCCCCCTGCCTGGGCTGGGTCACTCCACAGCACAGCTACTCCGCTGTGCTGGCTTCGAGGCTTGCTGCCGTGGTGTGGCCACTGAGGCCTCATGTCGCTGCCCATGAACCCAGCCCTCGGCCATGGACCCCTGGCGCCTGCCCGGCCTGAGCTCTGGGCAGCCCCCAAGGTGGAGGCTCCTGGGACCGGCAGCACACTGGGCATGCGGCCCCGGCTCCCCACTCTCCGTGGTCTCGGCCAGGGCTAGCGGTCAGCTCTGGGCCATACAATGAGAAGGCGAGGCCCCGACAGTGGAGGCTGACGGATGGGGCCGTGGGGACCTCAGTGGTGGCGTCCCGGGTGCCGGTCGGATGCTGTGCTCCAGGGCACACGGGGTCCTCAGGCACCAGCGTTGGTGGGTGCTGGCCTCCCGGGCACCCGCGGCTGCGCTGAGACACAAGCAGGGCAGCCCCCGGGCGGAGGGCTGGGCGGTGTCCTCAGGAGGCTTGGATGATGTGAGGAAAGTGCTTTCTCTCCAAAGGTTAAATGAAAAATGGGCTACAGGCCTGCGCGCGCTCCATCTCCATTTTGTCAGAGCGCATTCGCAGACACGCACGAGGAAACACGCAGGAAGTAGCCTTCAGCACGCGTGTCAGAGCGTCCACACTTCCATCACCAGCACCCGCCTCCCCGCTCTGGGGGCAGCTTCCTGGGAGCGGGGTGGGGGCGCCTGTCCAGACTGCACCTCCCTCCTCCCACAGCTTCACCCCCTGGGGACAGCCCCCACCCCGGGCACAGTGGGCATGAGGATGTGCCGGAGAGTGGGGGCTACCCTGGGGGACCCCGACCCCTGTTCCCAGTGGAGGGCCTCCGCCCCGGAGGGTGTGGCCTGCGTGTGGGAGGAGGAGCCAGGGGACAGGAGACACTGGTCCCAGGGCCACAGCAATCCATTCAGAGAGGGTCTCGGAATCCCCTTCTGTGGGTCCACGGCAGGGTCCCCCACCCCCTGCCCCCACCTTGGGTACTTTCAGAAAGGAGCAGGGCGTGGGGATTCCTGGGGGAGACTGGGACCCCAAGCCGGGCACGAGTGTGATCTCCACTGGGTCCCCTCGCCTGGGGATGGGAGCCAGGGTCCCTGCTCTGCTGACCTGAGGAGGTGGGCGAGCGGTCAGGCTGAGCACACCCTGACTCCTGACACCCAGAGCTGCCAGTGGAGCCCACGGGGGCGGGGGGGTATAGCACGCCCCTGGAGGGGTGGGGCTGTGTTTGCGGGATGCGTGGTGGGGGCTCCTCAGGACAGGAAGGGGCCTGGGCCCACCGTGGTGGGTGGGGCGAGAGCTCCCTCTCTGCACACCAACACAAGCCCCCTACTCTGATCACGCTGACCCTGGGGTCCAAGCCCTAGATCTGGAGGGCTTCTTCACAGCTGGAGACAAGGACCTGCAGCACCCCAGTCCAAGTAGGCAGCTTTCCCAGAAATGCCAGAGCCCAGGGAGGGATCCCCAACAAGGAGGTCATCGCAGGGTCCTGCTCTGGCAGGTTGTGGCCTCAGGGCTCTCAGTTTCCTGGGTCCGTGAAATGGGCCCATCGCACAAATGCTGGCTGTGGGCCGACTGCGAGGCCCTACAGGCGGGGGCCCTGACCACTAAGCCAAAGCCGCTCCTGTTTGTGTCTGTGGGTGAGAGAGCAGCTCCCTCCAGCCCGCCTGCAGCGGGGGCCCCAAGGACCCCAGCGGCTCCTGCTCAGGCTCGGACAAGGGGGGGCACTGTGGCAGGTGCCCGGGCCGCCTCATGAAACTCTCCCCGCCTGCCGCCCAGGAGCGCCGGCCCCCATGCCGGCACACACACGACTATTTAATTTTGCTCTGGCAAGGAATAATAGAGTCCTGTGTATCTATTACAGATACGGGGAGATTGGGCCACCACGGGCTGCGCGTTGCATTCAGAGCCGCACAAAGCTGGCTGCGCCGGCTGGGCCTGCCATTACCCATTCACGGGTGTAATAAATGAGCCGGCGCAGCCTGCCATACACCACCCGGCCCAGATAACGGCTGAAAGGAGAAAATTAAATTTTGCTTTTGTTGAAACATTATGATTTATGTATTTGTAATATAGGCTGTGGTGGGCAATTGGGGGAAGAAAAAGATTGCTGAGTATCCTTCAGGGTTACTGATGGCCCCGCCGGCCACTCACAGAGCCGAGGCCGGCCCACGGCTCTTTGTGGGCAGGAATAATGAGAAACCGCAGGTCCCATTAACCTGCCCCTCTGAGAGGGGAGGGGGCTGGGTGGACCCGGGAGGCCGGGCGTGGGACCCTCCTCCCCAGAGTGGGCAGCACGGCGTCCTGCTGCTCGGACCCGGGACAGGGCATTCTGGTCACCCCGTACCCTATCTGGACCTATCAAAATAATTGACTTCTCCTGCCGGGCCCTGGAGAGGCAGACACGTGCGCGCATCCCCGTAATTTATATTCTCGCGGGCCTGTCCCTTAATGCAGCAATCAGAACGGCTTATCGTGTCGGAGGAGGTGATGAACTTACTTACTCGCCGCGCACGGCTTCCCGGCGAGGGTCTGGGCGGCGCGCCTCCCCGCCGCGGCCGGCGGCTGGCCCGGGGAGCGGGCTGTGGACTCCCCGACAAGGGCCGGGGAGCCGAGGGCCCTCCCCTCAGTGGACAGGGCAGCCTGTGGCCCTGTGTGGCCGGAGCGAGCCGCGGTCCGGCCATCGGAGGCTGCGTCCCCAGTGCGCGGGGAGGGCCGAGGGCTGGCGCTTCGCCAGACGCGGAGGGATCCCGGCACAACCTCCCACGCAGAACGGCCGCCCAGCCGCCCAGCCCCCCAGCCAAGCACTGCCAGGCGAAGGCCGCTGGGACCCACCCTCATTGCTCCTTCAGAGCCCCTGACGGTCCCGGGGGCTCGTGCACAAGATCCACCTTAATGCCCTGAACAGGAGCATCCCCCACAGACGGGAAACTGAGGCTCAGTGGGGCTGAGTGGCCTGTGGACGCCAGGGTGAGCGGCCACAGCGAATGGGGGCCTGCTGTCCACCTGCCACATGGAGCCCTGCTCCTTCAGAGGCTCGACGGTGGGGAGAAGGCCTCCTGTGACCCCAGCAGTCTCAAAGGGGCATCCTCTCCTCCTCCATTAGGGGTCTCAGCCTCCTGCATGTGGACACAGGGAGGTTCAGCCATGGTACCATGGGAGGGGTCTCCCACCAGTCTCTTCTGCCCCTTCCTGCTATCCACCCAACTGCTGTCTGCTCCCAGGACCCTACACAACCCTACCTGAACTCCCTTCTTCCACTCCTCTGCTCCTCTTCAGGGCCCATCTCAGTCCCCAGTGACCCAGGGAGCAAGGCTAGCGTCACAGCCTTGGCCCTTCCCTGACCACTCACAACCCTGGTCCTCCCTCAGAAAGGCCTCTTGAGTCACCCCAAAGGGCAGAGAAAACCTGCTCCTTGCTGAGAACATTTGAGCTGCTGGATCAAACCTTGTCTGAAGCAGGTATCCTTGGTCCACTTCACTGTTTGATCCAGAGTTCCCCTTGCTCCTTTCTGAGTTGAGGTCCCCGTCGCTTACACCATGGGAGCCCTGGCAGTGCCCTCCGCCTCTCTCTAGGACCTGCTCTGGAAGCAGGAATGTGATTGGCCCAGTCTGGTCAGGTGCCATGCCTGGCATGGTAATGGTGGCCTGGCTGGGCCTGTGGGGGTCCCAGCTTGTGGGGTGGGAGGCAGGGTTCCATGATGCCTCCTAAGGGGAATTTGGGCCAAGAGGATGAAGGCAACTGAGGAGATAGTTGAACATCCCCATCGGAGCCGAGATCTGAACTCATCCCTCCCCTCTCCTCTCACTTCCATGACGTGACCCGGCCCCTGGAACCCACTAGCCACGCAGGGCATGCCAGGCCCCGCAGGCCCCAGCGGAGGCAGCGGCCAATGTGATTTGCTTTGGGACAGACTTGTTCCTTACTGTAACGGCCACTAGTGGCCGCGGTTCTGTGGGGGCCATGTGCCCTGGGCATCTGACTGGGCTGGGCCCTTCCCCGGGCACAGGCCTTCTCCTACCAGCCCCGCGAGTAGGAGCTTTACTGCACGTAACCGCGGCCTGGGGCCCGGAGCGGTAATTTTATTAAGAGATTTATTTTGTGTCAAACGCTGCTTCCTCCAGTGTGGCAGCACTGTCCCTTCCTGCAGCCACCGTGCTCCCTGCAAGAAGACCCTCGGTCTGCTCCTCACAGGAGCCCCACCCCTGCCTTCTCGCTGATCCCACCCCAGGCTCGGTGCCCCCCCGCCCACCTCCCCCTGCAGGCTGCCACCCAGGCTTGCTCCCCTGATGCCCTTCTGTGACAGGCCCGAAGGTGGTCCCCACGGAGCCTTGCGGGTGGGACTCCTGCACCGGGGGCTGCCCAGGACACCATGGCGGGGAGCACCACCAGTGCTGGTCTTCCCAGGCTGGCCGGCCAGTCGGCCCGCTGCCCTGCCCTGAATAGTGCCTGTTCAAGCGAAGGGTCCTTCCTCCTTCAAGGATAGAGGCCTGGCCCACCCAGGAGGGCTGGAGCCCGAAAGATGGAAGCAGGGCTGGTGCCCGGGGGTCACAGGGAGACCCCGCTTCCCTCTGCTTTGGTGGCCAATCACCTCAGTTTAGGGGGAGAAAGCCAAGGGTTGTGGCCCAGAATGTGGCTTCTGCTCAGGAGACCATGGCCCTGAGGTCTGAGGACAAGACTGTGGGTGACAGTGCCGCCCTGGCAAATGGTAGCAATGCCCATTCGGAGCAGTGCCGTCCCTGTGCAGGGTCCTGCCAGCCCCCAGTGCTCCTCCTCAGAGCTCCCCGAGGGGGCAGCAGAGGGAGCCAAGGGCCCCCACACACCAGGCCTCTTCTGCTCATGGGCTCCCCGGGGCTTTGCACAACGTCCTGGCTCTTCCTCAGGCTGTATGCCCACCTCGTCCGACCACAGCCTGTCTGGGCCCACATCCCCAGGGAGACGCCCCTCCTCACGGCACAGCGCATGGTGTCCCCCGGAGGCCACAGCCCCCCAGGCCGGCTGAGGGTGGAAGGGGGGTCTCTGGGGAAGAGGTGTGGCTGGAGTCCTGCTGACAGAGACACCTCTGACCCCCTTCCTGGAGGCTGGTCCATGGCAGACCCAGCTCTGGGCCCAGGGAAGGAGGTGACAGTGGTCGACGCCTCCCCAGGACAGGGGTTGGGGCCCCACGTCCTCTGCTGCTCAGCGCAGTAGCCTCTGGACCCCCAGCTCTGGGTTCACCCAGTTCAGGTGTTCACCATCTGGAAGGGACACCAGGGGCCCTGTAGGGGCCCAACACCCAATGATTGCCAGGTGGGGTCCTGGGGCCACAGGGCCAAGGTGGATGAGGGCCATAGGGAGCCGTGAACGAGGAGATGCTTGAGGAGTGCTGGCTCATGCTCGGAACTCAGTGTCCATGCCTGTGAGTGGTGCAGTCCCCCTGCAGAGCCCGGTACAGACCAAGGAGGTGACAGCGAGAAGGCCGGCCCTGGACGTGTCCTCCCAGCCTGACTCCATAAATCTCTGCCTCAAAGTCAGAGGCCTCCCCACGGCCGGTTGGCTCTGCCTCCACCACCCTCGATCATCCCTTCAGGAAGCATGCACACAGTGCACCCTGCGTGAGCGGCCACCTTCAGAGCGTGCGGGCCGGGTCCTGGGTCCTTGGAAGGCACCTGTTGGCGAGAAGGGCCACTGTGGGGGCAGGGCGCTCCCCCAGGAGCCTCCATCTTGCAGAGGTCTGGGAGAGCCCGGGGGTCCTGGGCTGTGTTCTTCCAGCTGGGTGGGAAGGGCGTGTGTGTATGCGTGTGTGTGCGCACGCATGTGTGCTTGTGTGTGGTTTGTGTGCGTGTGCATGGTGTGCGCCTGGGTGAGTGTTGATGGTGCTGAGGCCTGGCTGGCCCAGGCCAGGGAGCTCCCCCCGTGCAGGCCTGCTCCCCGCCACCCTCCCTGCACCTGTCAGCGGTAGCTTGGGCTTTTCCAGAAGGTGCACATGGCAGGTTTGTGAGAGACCCTGGGAAAGTTGCCTCAGACCCTCCTGCCTCCGTTCCTGGTTCCCTTGGGGGCTGAACTGCCCAGGGACCCAAACCGTGGCTACTTCCTCTTACGTGGCGTCATGAGCAGACCGCCCTGGATGAGAAGGCTTGGCTGATCATGAAGTCTGGGTCCAGGACCCTGGCTGCACCCCCTGCCCCAAACCCCACCCTGGCATCAGGGTTGCACGAGGTCGGGAGCGTGCTTGGTTCTCCCGCTGCCTGAGTTCTCAGTGCGCAGAGCCCAGGGGACCCCGACTGCCAGGAATTTGCATCAGGAAATATCCAGTGAGTGGGGCCTGCACCCCATTAGCGTCCCGTGGGATTCAGCCGAGTGGCCACTTGAGGCCATGTGTGGGAGGCAGGGGTGCGGGTGGATAGCTGGCCTGGAGCCCCCAGGTCCCGCCCTGTGGGGGCCTGGCTCCTCAGCCTTCCCAGGGTTGCCCGGGACCCGGCTGGACCCCTCTGCCTCGGCCCAGTGAAAGGGGCTTCTACCCTGGTCCCACGGCAGGCTTCCTCCTGGAGGCCAGGCGAGCAGAGCTAATGGGGGCGGGGCAGCTCCTCCCCTCTGCTCGCCCCAGGTTCAAGGGGAGACAACTCTCCGAGGCCCTCCTGTGGCCCACCCAGCCCTCCCCACCTCCCCCAGCCATGGTGAGGTCATCACGGCCAGTAGGTACCACATGGGGCCCCCAGGGTCTCTTGGCCCAGCACCCAGCCCAGGGGCACTTGGCACATGGGTGCTGAATGAATGAATGGATGAATGGATGGATGGATGGATGGATGGATGGATGAGTGAATGGCTGGATGGATGAGTGAATGAGTGAATGAATGGATGGATGAGAGGCCAGGCCTTCAGCATGGAGGTGGGTGTGGGCACCAGTTTATTCTGTCTGTTGAGGGCAACCACGTTATGTTTAGGTGTGAGGTCTGTGGCCCACTCCCCAGTGCCCTTGGGAGTGACTTTCTGGCCTTGTCCTCTGCCTCCTCCAGGACCGAGGATGGCACTGGGCCCCAAGTGGAAGCTCAGTGGCAGTGAAGAGCACCAGCCAGGAGGCCCGTTCCCGCTCTGCTGCTCTCTGCAGGGCGGGGGCAGGAAGAGTGAGCTTGGAGAGCAGGTCAGAGCTGCGGGGAGTGGCGGCCAGCGTCCCACACAGCTGCAGAGAGCCCCTGTGCCCCGGCCGCCCAGCCAGTGGCCAACAGGCCAGCTTCAACAGTGCCTTGTGACCACCAGCTTTCTTTCTGCAGTCCCACAAGGCCATCTCAGGGTCCCTGACTGTGTGGTGTGTGGGGAGCGGGGAGGGGCCCCAGGTGTGACTGGCCTGTCACCTGGGCCCTGCCCTCCAGGAACTGAGGGCTGGTAGGAGGGGGCAGATGTGCGGCCACTGGGTAGCCCAGGGCAGGCCAGTTCTGCAGGTGGGACGCCAGCATGGCTCCTGGTGGGGGTCCTCCCTCCCCTCAGGCCCTTCCGGAGCCCCGCACTCCAAGTTCATCTGCTCAGTGCTGGCTGAGGCAAAGCCCTGGATTTGAGGTCCTGTTTCATCACCGGGGAGAAGAGACACATGAATAACGAGCCTGATAAGACCGAGATGTTGAGTGTTTCTAAGAAGGAGGCAGGAGTGATGGAAGTTTTTCGGGTTCCAGGTTGCTGCGGGCAGGGGCGGGGTAAGCGCGTGTCTGGCAGCCTGACGGAGCGGGCCTGAGGGAGCCGGGCACAGACGCGCGTCCCTCTGAAGAGCGTGAAATTTATATGGAGCAGCTCTCTCCTCTAGATCACTTGGGACTCCTCCTGCGTTTCAAGGTCACTCTGTGTGAGGAGAGGTGTTAGGAGCCAGACTGGGGCGCACGGACGGCAGTCCCGCGGCACCAGGGTCTCAGGGCTGCTGCCCAGTCAGAGCAGAGAGAGTGTGTGATACCAGAGACGTGGCAGCTGCTGCTGCTCCGCGGAGCAGGACAGAGGGGCCCCGGCTGCTGCAGGTCTCCTGCTCCCTGAACCCATTTTCATACCGCTGATGGGGTGCGAGTGACATCAAGTCCACCTGCCTTGCCGTCTTCCAATGGCAGGCATGGGACAGCACCCAGCGTGTGGCAGGAGGGCCACCATCACCCACCCAGCCAGCTCCAGCCTGAGCGCCCAGCTGGGGGCCCCTCTGCAGCTTCCAGGCAGAGCCCCCCTTGCCCAGTCTGCCTGGCCAGCTGAGTGCCTCACCACAGCTGCCTTCCACCTCTGCCCACCACAGCGCACACCCCCCCGGGCTGACTGGTGTTGACATGTTCAGTCACCAGCTTTGTGTTGAGTAATTACACAAGCCTGGCCCTGGGGGCTGCCGGTCCTCCCCCAGGCATCCCTGGTGATGAGGCCCCTGCAGAAAGGCCAGCCTGAACTGCAGCGAGGCCCAGCGACTCCTCCAGGCTTCTTCCTCCGAGGGGAGCTGCAGCCTCTGTGGGTCCAGAAGCAGCCCAGAGGGGCAGTTGAGTGACACTCCTGGCTTCTGAGGGCAGGAAGGGTCTGGAGTAACGTCAAGGGCACGAACACTTTGCATGTTGTCCTGCTTTTCTGTAGATTATAGGACATATGGGCTTTGGGGTCAAGCCTGGCCTGGAAGGGCAGAAGACACCAGAAGGGCAGTGAGTGGGAAGAAGGAAGAGGGCCCCACTCACTGCCCCAGCTCATGGCCTGCCTGTGACACCACTTCTGAGCTGAGAGGTCGAGGGTACAGTCCAGGATGTGGCAGAAGAAAGGACGGGAGCAGGCCTCTAGCAGCCAGAGGGACAGAGCGCTGCCCCACCCCACTGCAACTGTGGGCATCGCCCCTCCACGCTCACTTGCTTGTTCCCTCTATTCACTCTGGATTTCAATCCTCTTTGAGGGCAGGAACAGTGTCCTGTCCCTCATACCATTCCCTGGAATGGAGGACAGAGAAGACATGTGCGATGGATGAAAGAAAGTGAAGATGGATGGAAGGAAGGAAGGGTGGATGGATGGATGGATAGATGGATGGATGGAAAGAAGGAAGGAAGAGTAGGTGAATGGATGGATAGGGGATGAATGGATGGATGGTGGATAAGGGGATAAATAAATGGATGGATGGTTGAAAGGAAGGAAGGTTGGATGGATGGATGGATGGAAAGATGGATGGATGGTTAGATGGGTGAATGAATAGATGATGAGGGGATGGACAGATGGATGGATGGATGGATAGATGGATGGATGGATGAATGGACAGATGGATAGATGGTGAGCGAGGGTATGGATAGATGGATGGATGGATAGAAAGATGGATGGATGGGTAGATGAATGAATGAATGGATGATGAGGGGATGGACAGATGGATGGATGGATAGATGGATGGATGAGAGGATGGATGATGGATGGATGGATGAATGGACAGATGGATGGATGGTGGGCGAGGGAATGGATAGAGGGGTGGATGGATGGATGGATGGATGGACGGCCCACAGGTGACTGTGTGGATGCACTTGAGTAAGTGAGCACGGCTGCACACAAACACACAACCACACTGATTGCTCTGTAAGTTTATGACTGGGCCTCAAGGAGGTACTTAGCACTGCCTAGCAAACCTACTCCATTTATCTTTCTCACTCACAAACTCTCACATTCTGGGACACTTTCCTCCCATTCTCTTCACTCCTTAAACTGCCAACACTCCCTCTTACTCCTCAATCTCGGTTGCAGTCCTTACTTCTTCATTCACTGAGAAACTAGGATAACCTAAAAGAGACCTTTGCCGTCTTTTCATCCCCACCTCTACAACCACCTGTACACCTGGATGTAGGTGACCTACCTGAATTCTTATGGAAGGCCGGCACAAGCTCTTGGGCACCGGGCTCTCACACAATGGGTCAATTGATTGATGGGAAAAATAAATGCATGAATAGGTTGATGGATTGATGGATGGCTGGTGGATAGATGTATAGATATATGGAGATGGATGGGGCTTGGTGGTGGATGGGTGGATGGATGGGTGCATGAAAGAGTTGATGGAGTTGTGAATGAATGGACGGATAAATTTGTGCTTGAATGGATGAATGGAGGAGGGATGGATGGATGGATGTGCAAGTGCATGGTGGATAAAGGAAGGAGGACAGCAAATGGGTGGGTGAGTAGGTGGAAGGATGGGTAACCTCTGTATGGACCCAGCTGGGGTGGCCCCTGCCCGCCACACCTATGATTTGGCTCCCATGACTTGTGTCAGGGCCTCCTCCATTCCCACCCCACTGCTGGACAGCCTCCTGACCCACCAGGGGGAGGCCCCTAGAAGGGAGTGCAGGTCACTGGCTCTCATGAGCTTCAGTCATGGGCTGAGCGCGTGCTGGAGGAGAAGGGCATGAAGACGTGTGTGTGCATGTGCGCATTTGTGTGGTGCCCTGAAGGGCAGGGCCAGACCGGGAAGGTGGGGACACAGTCCCAGTTCACACCTCCAGGACACTCTGCTGGCTTTGCGGGCACATTCCTGTGATGGTCATTCCCCCCACCTTGTGCCCACACTCTCCTGCCATGGGCAGAGGCCACTCTGCTCTTTGGGGGTCAGCAGAATCTCTCAGAGAGTCTCTTTCCTGTCTCCCCCACCCTTGGTTTCTCTAGGAGAGTGTCAGAGGATCCACGACTGCCCAGAGGGTGGGGAAGACTTGGCATTGAGCCCCTACTGAATGCAAGCTTCCAGGTCCTAAGGGGGGGCACTCATCAGCCCCGACCCCGTGAGAGTGGAGAGTCAGCCCCATCGCCCTGCTGTCCCCAGACATCCTGCTGCCCCAGTGAGGGGTGCCAATGGCATGGGGGTACATGGAGTCAGAGGGCTGCCTGTCACCTGGGAGGGGTGGGGTGTCCTGTCAAGGGTGACTGCGTGGCAGCTGGCAATTATGTGATTTCCCAGAGACTCATTCTGGGCCAGGGCTGCCGCCACCTCAGGCCCAAACTCAGCGGCAGCGGTGCGGGAGGCTCCGCTGACATTTCGGAGTCTGCAGGCGGTAATTGAGGTCCTGGCCCTCAAACCATGGGCGTGTCCCTGCCGCTGTCACTGTCCTGGCCTGCTGTGTTCTGCAGGCTCTGGAGAGACACCTCCCCATCCCGGGAACCTCGGTCCTGCCCTCAATAAGGCTGATGGGGAAACTGAGGCCTGGCTGAGTGAGGAGGGCCCAGTGTGGCTCCCTCCTCTGAGCTGCACCAGCCCCTCCCGCCTGGGCCACATGCTGAGCCCCTGGGGAGGTGTGGCCCGTGTGACCTGTGTGGTCCATCTGGCCCGTGTGACCTGTGTGGCCCAAGGTCCTCCAAAGCCCACACAGTCCCTCAGGCCTCCCTAGCTGGAGTGGGCCAGTGGCCTCTTGGCCTGAGCTCTGAGCCTGGCTCTCAGGCCACCTTATGGCCCCCTCACCACCCACCCCTCTCCCTGAGCCTCCGTTTCCTCCCCTGCAACAGGGCGGCAGGTGGTCAACACTGGGCGTGTTGGAGAGTGAGACACGACCCTCCTGTGGGAGCTGCTCCATCCACTGTCCCCACCTCAGGAAGCCAGATGCCCCTCCCCACGCCCTCCTCTCCCCTCCCCCTCTGCCACCTGGCCTCCTGGGAAGGGTGGTCTCCACTCCTTGCTGCCCCCACCCTGCCGGCCACTGTGGCACTCCTCTCCTAGGAGGTCACTGCTCAGGCCTGGCCCTCAAGACCTCTCTATGCCACCCCCCGGGGACATCCCATCCCATGACCTCTGACCCCTGGGATCCACCCTGACTGGCCATGCACTCCTTCTGGCCCCGGCCCCTCTCCTCTCAAGGAGGCTCTCCTCCTGGCCTCCTCTGCCCTCCTCCCATGGGGTTCCTCAGGGCTCAGTCCTGGGCCCTGGCTCTCCTCACTGTCTTGCCCACATCCACCCCCTCCCACAGGCTCAGCTGCCATGTAAACCCGCCCCCACCCACAGCCAACAGCCCCACCAGGCGGCCCCTGCCCTTCAGCCCCCATCTCCATGGCGCTTCTGCCTCAGGGACCAGCACCCAGAGCCGCCACCCTCTGAT
Organism: Equus quagga; assembly: GCF_021613505.1. Lineage (NCBI taxonomy): Eukaryota > Metazoa > Chordata > Mammalia > Perissodactyla > Equidae > Equus > Equus quagga. Next base: position 154,721,338 of record NC_060269.1, on the reverse strand, counting down.
TTACACCCACGACTCAGTGATACCATGACTGAGTGTCCAGACGCGTGTGTGTGGGGGGGCACGTGTGTGTGCATGAACACGTGCGAGCACAGGTGAGTGCACACAAGCATCCATGTGTGAGCACACGCGCCTCTGTGCTCATGTGTGCCTTGTGCACGAGTGCATGTGTGCACATGTGTGCTTTCATATGTGTGTGTGCACTGTGTGTGGGCCTTGTGCATGTGTGCACATGTGCCTTCATGTGCATTTGAGTGTGCATGCACTGTGTACATGTGTGTGCACGTCTACCTGCATGCACCTGTGTGAGTGTGCACATGTCCTCGCTCACTCACGCATCTGCTCCCCCCACAGTTGTCACCTCGTGAAGAGAAGGGCAGGGCGCAGGCGGCTTGGGACAGACGGGCTTTGCTCCTGACCCCCTCTTGCTCCCTCGAGCCGTGGCCTTTGTGGTACTGCCCTCTCCCGCCCGCTGCCTCCTGGCCCCCTCTGGCCTCACTGAGCTCTCCCTACTTTTGCAGAGCTGAGAGTCACAGACCCCAGGGCGGAGCCCTGGTCTGAGGGACCCCAACCCAGGCCCCCACAATCTGGGCCAAGTGCCGATCCCGGGCTTCCTCTGATGCCCCCGATCTCAGGAGGGCTGAGGGGGAGGAGACCCTGGGACTTCCGACCTCCACTGTCCTGGCCCCAGGATGGGGCCACAGGACACAGAGCCAGTGCTCAGCTCCCCCTTTCCCGGGGAACGACGGGGAACCCGCCCCAGCTGGGGCCGCGGGCGGGCCGCGGGCAGCCCCAGCTCAGCACGCAGTGAGCAGCGAGTGCTCGGTGGCAGGCGCAGTTCCAGAGGCGTCCATGCCCCCTGGGAGCCGCTGGGGCTGGGGGCGCTGCGGGCGGGCCGGGGGCTCTGCGGTGCACAGCAGAGCTATTTAAATGCTCCATTGGAGAGGGATTAAAGTTTACGCAAGGTCACCGAGGATGTGATAATTATAATCACAGGTTTTTGGCTCCACAATGACAGCCATTTGTTATTTCCGCTCGGGCAGCTCCCGCGGCCCCGAGCTGGTGACAGGCGTGGACTGATTTAGTGGCCTGAACACGCACCCCTCCCCTCCCACCGCAGTCCCAGCAGCCCCCACTGCTGGGGCTGCCACAGGGGCTCCACCCCCAGGGGCCCGGGCTTATTATGGGATTGGAGGGGGAGTGGACGGTGGTGACTGAGAGTGACGGTGGAAGAGGTGGGGGGGCCAGGGCTGGGGACCGGTGACCTGGCTCCCCAACAGGGGTTGGGACTGTTGACCTACAGGCTGCGTACAGGCAGCATGAGCCTGGTGGTCCCGGGGCCTCTGTCTCTCCATCTGCAGAGTGGGAGGTGGTGCGCTATGCTGGGACTCCTGGCTTTGCCGTCGGCCACGTTTATAGCATCCTTTCTTTACCACCACGGGAATAAGTCAACGGTGCCCGAAAGCTGAATTGTGTTCACTCCACAGTCTCCAGCTGCAAGTTTTGCTTGGATTTCCACATTTCCCTGGAATGGGGTCCATTTCTCCCCGGGAGAGGAGGCCCGGGGTCCAGCGCAGCTCCGTCATACATGTGTCTCAATTTCCTCACTCCTAACGGGGAAGGCATGGGGTACCTGGGAAGGGGAGGCAAGACCAGGCCCCCTTCTTGGGCTGGCTGTGCTCTGAGTGGAGTTGGTGGCTCCCCTACACAGGGGCCCGAAACCTGGACCACAGTGCCGGGACGGTCTCAGCAGGGAGTACCAGGCTGGCCAGGACAGGCTCCCGGGGTGAGATCTGCCTGGAGACAGGCCCTGAGGCGTCTGCCCGGGCACAGGTGTCTTTCTGGTGGAACACTTGCTGGCCACGGGCCCCTCTGTGCCTCAGTGTCCTCCTCTGAGTACATTACTGGGGACGACTCTGTTGGGGGATGGAGTGAAGAGAGCTGGCCTGCCCACGGACCTGCCGCCGACTCCCGACCCTCCCACGATGGTCCTGGGGTCTCTGCCAGGCAGAATAAAAGGAGGTTGGGAAAGAGGGGAGACCCGGCACGTGCCACACACCGTCTGCCTCCCCGTGTTGCTGCCCCATGATCGATGCAGCTTTTTTTGTTTGTTTTCGCAATCAGAGGTGAGAGCGCTTTAATACATATTAAATGGTGATGAATAGGGGTCCGGGCGGCCGGCCTGACGCGACATTTGTCTCGGAGGGAGCGGAGATGGATAACTCGCGGTGGCAGAAACTCAGGCCGACGTCCTTTGGCGTCTGGGAGCATTTCTCTCGGGGGTGCCGCAGGGGACCCGCGCCCAGTGCAGCCCGCCTGGCGGCCTCAGCGGTCCGGGTCCGGGCTGGACAGGCCGGGGCTCCGCTGAGGCCGCTGCCCGCTGGGCGGGGCTGACCCCGACTGTGGCCTGGCCAGCGGGGCCAGCGGGGCTCCCGGCCAGCCGTCGCCCCAACTCCTGCCCGCGCCCGCGAGGTCCCTCCGCTGCCCCACAGGCCCCCACAGCGGCAGAGGCACGCGTCAACCCTCTAGGAGCGCGTGTCCCCGTGTCCCCCAGGGCCCAACCCCGCAGGGAAGACACATGCCTCCAGCGCGCGCGGCCTCGGACGGTCAGGCGTGGTCACGTGTACGCTCCGGCCAATCCCCTGCCAGGGCCACGCCCCACCCTTGGCTTGGGCCAATCAGGGCCCACTTCCGGGGCGGGCGGGAACTTTCGGGTTCTCAGGCCTGGCTCGGAGGCACTCACTTCTGCCTTCCCTGACCCGCTGCCCTCCCTGGCCCCTGCCTTCCCTGGCCCCTGTCCTCTCTGACTCCTGCCCTCCCTGGCCCCTGTCCTCCTTGACCTCTGCCCTCCATGACCCCTGCCCTCCCTGGCTCATGTCCTCCAGGTGGCAGCCATGCACACGAGTGGCTGGAAGGGGCCCCGGGTCTTGGGGTGACTATGCGATGGCGACCTGCCCCGAGCTGGACCCGAGGTGGACTCAGCATGGGGCAGTGCTCGCGGGTGAGGGCTGGGGCCTTTGGCTGCGCTGCCGTCTGTCTCTCCCAGGCCCCTGCCCTGTGCCCTCCCCCTCTGCCCTCTAGACTCTGAGTGGACCTCCCTGTGTGGTGGGACAGCCCTCAGCCCCAGTGTGTCTATCTGAACAGATAGGTTCCGGGGTCCAGCAGGCCTGGTAGGGAAGCGGTGGGAGAGGGGGTCACCATCATTTCGTTTTTAGGGCGATCCCACTTTTCTTTCATTTCTCCATCCTGGGTCCACGGCGCTGTTTGGACCCCAGGTTCAGCCATTGCAAGAGGATGTGGCCTGGCATCTACCTGGCGTGGCCTCAGGGGCCAGGCCCTCCCTCCACCCTCTCCCTCCAGGCACTTCCGTGAACAACACAAGGGACTGTCTCTGTCACCTCCGGAGAAAAATTCCCCTTCCAGGGAGGGAGTGGGTGTGTGCCAGGCACCCTCCGGGCAGCGCTCACCATGTGTCCTGGCAAAATTGACGGACAGTCCAGGAGGTGCCGAGGCTCCCTCTTTGTCAGTTAATCAGATGAAGTGGGTTTTGCTTAAAATGCCTACAGGGCTTACAGAGACAGCCAGGGCGTCTCCCACCGGGCAGGTGACCGTCTCGGGAGCAGGGCTGGCTTCTGAGGATGGGGCAGCTCCTTGGCCATACGTCCCCCTTGTCCCTCTCCAGCAGCAGAGGCCTGGATGACTCTGTCCTCCAGGAAGCCTGGCCAGGATGGGCCGCCCTACTCCCTGCACACCCTCAGCTGTGGGGGCCCTAAGAACACAGCCCCTCTGAGGCCCCAGCAGCATCATCTGGGGGTCCGGAAGGGTTCCACAGAGGAGGTGACAAACGGGGCTCTCAGTGTCCCAGGGCACAAACACAGCCAGGCAGAGGCCCTAGGACTGGAGGGCGGACCAGCTCCAGGACCAGAGGAAGTTCTGGGTGGTGAGGCTGCTGGGGAGGGCGAAGCAGCAGGACTTGTGGGGCCCTACACAAGATGGAAACAAAGGGCCCCTCATTTAAAAAGAATTAAGCCTCTCAAGACGGTGGCAGCAGAGCAGTGAACCGAGCATGGGGCCCTGTGTGACTGCCTGGCGGAGGGTGGCAGGGCCGCTTGGCAGCGTGGCTTCTTCAGGAGGGCCTGGGGCTGCAGGAGGCTCCCCGGGAGACAGTGCCCATGATAACAAGGCCCCCACAAGGCGGGCATGGAGAAGGGCTGAGGAGGGGCAATCCCAGAGGGGTGAGGTGGCCCTGGGGGGTGCAGATGAGGGCTGTGTGTTCAAAGGCCCTGGTGTCGGGGCTGGCAGGTGGGGCTGCCCCGGCCTCCTCCACAGCCCCCACCTGCTTCCCTTGATGTCATTGGTCCTTTTTCTTTGTACTTTTAGGAGATTTTTCTTTTTAAGGATATTGGCCCCTCGTCTCCTTCCCCACAGCCCTGTTGTCTTTTTTTTGAAGGAGACGACTTTTGCCGTCTGGAAATGCTTGCTTTCATGTAGTAAAATTTATCAATCTTTTATGGTCTCTGTGTCCTGTGTTGCTTCAAAGAGCTTTCTCTCATCTGAGATGATGCCTTAATAACGTGGGGGTTTCCTCTGTGGTGCGTTTTGACCTGAGCAGCAAGGGAGGTGCTGAGGTCACCCGGCAGCTCGCCTTGCCCCTGAGTCGTCTCACCTTTTGCTTCCTGCCTGAAAGGTCACCTGTGGCATCCCCAGCCTGATCTATGGGCTTGCTGTTGGGCCTGTGGCTCTATGGTTCCTGGGCCAGTGCCGGCCGGGCCTCGTGTCTGCAGCTTTGTGACGCTTTCACGTCCTTGGCTGGTGGGGAGAAGGAGAAGCTGTCTCCCTCGGCGCCTCCTGGGGTTGCTGGGGTTGCCGCGCATTTAATCAGCTCGTCTAGTCCTAGAGGATCCTGCTGGGTTGTTCTCACGGGGCAATGTCAGGGGCAAACACTGTCTTCATAGCTCTGGTCCTCCTGTCCCGGCATGGGCCTTCCTCACGCCTGTGCATCGTCGCGGACCTCGCAGGCTTGGCTTGTGCGGGACTCATGTCTCTCCTGCTCAGCTGACTCCTAAGTATTTCTCTGTCCCACTTCCCTCCGGCGGTTGGTTCTGGCTGCTTCTCTTCGCCAGGCCCCGGCTGGGTGTGTTGTTACCGGGGTTTTCAGCTGATTCCTCCCAGATGCAGCCGTGTCACCTGTAAAAGTGATCCCTTCTCCTCTGCTTCCAACACTGACGCCCATCTCGGTCAGCTGGGCCATCGTAACCAGGTACCGCAGGCCGGGCGACCCCAACCACAGGATTGACACTCGCGGTCCTGAAGGCTGGAGGGTTGGGGGTGGGGGTGAGTCTGGCCCGAGAGAGTGGAGGGCTCCCGGGGAAACCTGGGGGACCTTGTTGGGGTCTCTCCCCCCATCCCTGGCAGGGCTGGAGCTGGTGTCTCTGGCTCTGCCGCTCACAGCTGCGTCTCTGCGGCCCGGCGGGGTGGGACGGGTCAGCGGGCCTGGGTGTGCGGGCGCCCGCGGCCTGGCCAGGCCCTGGTGAAATGCGCTATATAAATGTAAATTTCCCTCCAAGTCCGCTCACTCATTCAACAAGCTATCAGCGCAGCGCTGTCAGTCCAATTTTTCACACTTGGTGTCTCTGTTCTCTGTCTGGGGCAATCCTGCTTCCCTGGGCCGTGGCAGGTTGGCAGCTGGAAAAGTTCAGCTTCGTAGATGCAGACAGGCCCACCCAACAGGCCCACCAGGGAGGGGCGGGGACGGGCACCACGCCGGCAGGCTGACCCAGGCCAGCTGCGGTCTCAGGCCCAGGCCTGGAGATGCTGTGGTCACCCGGGATGGGGAGGGGTCTTGGGGAGAGAATGGTTCCTCCCTCACTGCCGCTTTTCCTGGTGGTGGCTCTGGGCAGGTCGGGGGAGGAGGGAGAAGCAGGAGGGTGCTGCTTGGGGCCCTCCCTCCCACTGTCGCTGACCCGGGCCACTCAGGGTCTCCCTCTGAGCCCACTGGGGGGGCAGACCCAGGAGTCCTGGGAGCGCACTGGTGTCCAGTCGGACACAAACCTCCAGCAGCAGCTCCCTTGCCTCCTACCGTTCAGGAGCAGGGCCCCATGTGGAGGCCTTCTACAGGCGGGAAAGCTGAGGCTGGGAGGGAGGGCCTCACCCAGGCGAGGGGCAGAGCCGAGGCTCAGAGCCAGCCCTGGGGGAGGGCCATCCATTCACCTCTCCCTGGGCATCATGTAGTGTCCCATTTGGGCTGTTAGAAATAAAGCTGCTGTGGACGTGTGTGTACAAGTCTTCACACGGACATGTGCCTCCATCTTCTGGGTAAATACCCTGGGGGGAGGGCTGGCCGTCTGCTGGGGGCCTGTGTCACTTTTCAAGAAACAGCCAGCCGTTTCGGAACTGGCCCCTTTAAATCTCACGAGCAGTGTGAGGTTCCTCCAGGTCCTCGCCAGCACTTGTTGTCATCAGTCTTTCTAATTTTAGCCATTCCAGCTGGTGTGTGATGCATCTTATCAGGGCGTGAATTTGCATTTCCCTCCAGACTGAGTATAGAGCATCTTTTCACGTGCTCGTTATCATCCGCGGATCTTCTTTGGTAAAAAATGTCTGCTCAAATCTTTTGCCCGTTTTTAATTGGGTTGTTTGTCTTCCTAGTATTAAGTTGTAAGAGATCTTTTTTTCCTGTTTTTAAAAATTGAGATATAATTTACGTAACATAAAGTTTGCCATTTTAAAGTGTACAATTCTGTGATCTTGTAATATGTTCCCAAGGTTCTCCAACTGTCAGCAGTACCCAGTCCAGAACATTTTCATCACCCCGAAAGGAAACCCGTCCCCATCAGCAGTGACGCCCCTCACCAGCCCCAGCACCCCCTAATCTGCTCTCTGTCTCTGGATTTGCTGTCCCGACATTCGCATGGATGGAATCCCAGAATGTGCGGACTTTACGTCTGTCATCTTTCGTGAGCGTGTGTGTGGTCCTCACGTGTCCAGGCCTCACGGCTGGATGGGGCCCTGGGACCAAGGGCCAGGAGACCATGCCACCTCCTCACTCTGCTGGCCTCCAGGGCCCGGCCCAGAGCAAATACATGGGTCCTCGTCGGGGCACCACTCCAGCCCCAACAGAGACCCCTCACAGGTAAGTTCTGTAGGATAGTGGGGCAGGTGCTGCAGAGAGAACTCTGGGGGGAGGGCATGGGAGGGCTAAGAAGGAGAGAGGAGGGCATCGGGGATGAGGGGGGAGGGGTGGGGTGGTTTGCAGGCTTTTAGGACGCCACTGCGGCTCCAAACCCAGACCGTGAGCCTCAGGAAGTCCTCCCACCAGAGCAGAGTTGGGTGATGTCCACGTGGACAGGCAGCGAGGGCGGTGCAGGGGGCTTCTCCGCAGGGCACAGAGCGCCACACCCCCCCACACACACACACAGCATTCCCACCAGGCACCTGCCAAGGCGGCATCCGCCCACCCTGGGGCCTGATTTATAGGGTGTCTTGCTCCAGGTCGTTTGCTTTTTCCAAAGGCTGCAGAAATCTAATTGCTCTTTGAAGGGGAAAAAAATGCCCTAAATAAAGCAGTTAATTGCAAGCAAGCAGCCCCTCTAATGGGCAGTCTTATCAGCCTTGAGGTGACCACACACGTGTGGAATCCTGAGTGGAGCTGCTGCTCAGGGTGGGAGGGCGTGAGGGCGCAAGGGTGGGGGGGAGGGGGGTGCGTGAGGGTGCAGGGCCCCCAGGCGGCACCACGGGAAGTGCTGCTGGGTCTGTGGGCGCCAGGCGGGCAGCCCAGGGTGCAGGGGGACGCGCGGTGGAGACGCTCACCAGAGCGCCCCTCTGGCCGGTGGGTGGTTAATTGGAATAACAAAGTCAATACACATGGCCGCCGTGGGACACCATCTTCATTTGATCTCTCTCCCGGGCAGATTAATTAAGTGTTATCAATTAATGGCCCTGGTTAAAGGGGACACGATTCAAGTCACTGTCACAGGCGATGTCAGGCCTGCAGGGCATGATGGAGAGCCGGAAATACCGTGATTCCAGACTTATTTTCCATGAGAGAGCAGGGGTCTGAGGGCATTGTAGGGTGTGCAGGGCAGAGAGAGACCTCAGTGGCCACAGTGCCTGACGCCACAGAGCCTGGACCACAGGCGGGAGCTCAGTGATGTGGGACGATGATGGGGACCTTGGTACATTACCACAAACTGCCACTCGGTCACCTGCTCCTTCACTCCATCCGGGGGCCTCTCCACGTGGATGAAATGCAGCTGGGTGGTGCCATCAGCCCCAGACCCCAAGCCTCGCCCGTTGAGCCCAGGAGGGTGCTTGCAGCCTCGAGGTCCACCCTGAGGGTCCAGCCCTCACTGGCAGCTCTTCCTGGTTCAACCCCTAAGAAGGAAACACTTCTCCCGTCCAAACGCCAACCCTACTCTCATCACTGAAGACGTGGGGGCCACCCCATGGGAGCCAGGGCTTCTGAGCAGACCCGTGCTCCCCACCCTGGTGCAGGGCTGTGGCTGAGGAGGGCCCTGACCGCCCTGAGGGGAGCAGGGAGCTGGGCACAGGCTTCCCGCTGAGGGGGGCGAGGCGCATCCTGGTCGGGGGTTGACTTCCTGGGTGCAGTGGACGTGCCCCTCATGTAAGTAGAGCTGAAGGCTTCGGGGGTCCCACTTCCTCCCATGCCTGCCTCCCACCCCACCCCCCAGCCTCTTCTACATGGTGGCACTGTCCCCCTTTGCATCACTGGACACCAGACGTCATGTAAACTGGAATGCTGTGATGAGGATCTGGCTCCCACACCCCAGGCTGCCAGTGGGCACCCTGCTGACTCAGGGCCCTGGGTCCCCAGCCTCCCTATAGGAGGCCAGGACAAGGTGGGTGAGGAGTGGGGGCTGCTGCCTCATGGGTGCTGAGCAACATCTCAGGGAAGCAATGCTCAAGGGCTCAAGGTGTGAACACTAGGAGGGGAGTTGGGGCCGTCTCAGAGGCTGCCCACCACAGTGATGACGAGGACGATGATGAGGGAGTTGGAGGGCGTCTTCTGGCTTCAGGTTCCTCCAAGTGGACCCCAACTCTCGTACCTTCCTTACAAAGAGGAACACCTCAGGCCAGGCGCCCGGGTCCTTGTGATTTGCGTCTTTGATCCAGCCTGAGTCCCTCTGAAATGTTCTGTGAGTTGTGGACGATGTTCCCTTCTCCTTTTATTCTACATAAAGCCAGGGTCATATAATGTCCTGCCGGAGGTCCCACCCGCCTGCTGGAAGCGGGGAGTAGCTGGGGCACCAGGAGTTCACAGGGCCAGCTGGCAGGTGACGTCCTAGGCCAGGCCTCCTGACAGCTGGTGCAGCCTGTCATTTCGGGCGGAAGGGGCTGCTCCTTGCCCTCGGGGCCCCTCTCGTGGGCAGAAGAGGGAATGGTGGGGACCCAGCCCCGCAGGTCAGCCTGCACCCGGCCCCTCACTGGGAAGGCCCCCAGGCCCCTTGGAGCCCCTTCCCACGCCTATCCTGGGCCTCCCAGCTCCCGGGGACAAATCCTCCCCTAACAACCTCCCTCTGCAGCCAGGATCTGAGGAATGAACACGGCGTCCCATAATTTCCCAGGCGCTGCCCGCTGGGACAGTTTGTAATAAAATTGCTTCTAAGAACATATTTGCAAGTTGCCACCACATTTTTTAAGCAGAACAATCTCTCACGGGGCTCTTCATCTCCATGATTAAGTAGCCGACCTTCTTACATATATTTTGCTGTGAGTGTCTCACCCTGGCTGGGGGAGCTCCTGCAGGGCCTCCCTCGAAACGGTGTCTCCACGTGTGATTTACGGAGAGATCTGATGAACCCCTCCCTGGAGAGGTGACAGGCTCGGCCTGTGCGACGAGGTGAGGGGTGAGGGAGCCTGCTCCTCCCCTCCAGGGCCCCGGGGGGCTGGCGGGGGGGACCTTGGATCACCCCAAACCCTCTGGCATGTGGAGGCTGGGTGGGGTACGGGCCTGGGAGGTTAAGATCCACTGTTCCTAGTGATGGTATCCGCCTGCTCCCTTCCTCCAGCCCCAGACCCCAGGCCGCCCCCACTCCGGGAATCTGGGGTCAGCTGGGTGGGGAAGGGGCCAGTGCCACTCTGGGTTCAGACAGTGGCGATGATCCTGGAGCAGGGCCAGGGGTGGGCTCTTCCCCATCCATCGAGGAGTTGGTGCCCCGAGCCGTGGCCAGAACAGCCACTGGGGGAACCATACAGGTGTCGGGGCTCCTCAGCTGTGCAGAGGGCTATCCTGGGCATCTGGGCAGAGGTGCCCCACTGAACGGGCTGGCACCCTACCCTGGGGAGTGATGCCCCCAGTGGGCAACTGGGGTCCTGACACTGCCGCCCCCAGATGCGAGGTCACTCCCTCTAGAGCTCCAGCTGGGTCTCCAGGGACACCCGCCGCCTGTAACTGGGTCATTGATTTTCCCCTGAAATACAAGTGGCCGTAGTGAAACCTGCTTTCCTGCCTGGCACACACGATCTGCTCACAGACCCTCCCTCTCTCCTCCTGTGGGACAAAGTCTGCTCCTCAAAAACGAGCCTCAAACCCCAGCAGGTGGTCAGGCCTATCCCAGAGGTCACCCTCTCACGGCCTTGTTCACACTCGGGGGATGTGAACGTGTCTGAGGTCAGTCCGGGTCTCTCGGGGCAGACTGCAGGCAAGCCCGGTGTGGGGGTGGCTGGGGTGAGCACCGGGTGACGCCAGGGGTGAGCGCCCGGCGACGCCAACCAGCCTGCCACGCAGAGCTTTGTGAAGGTCAAACAGACGATCTTCCCAGGTCCACTGTCCATGCAGAGGCTGCCCCAGGGATGCTGAGTAGGCGAGGCTCGTCCTCACCCAGGCCTCCCTGCTGGCCATCCAGCCCCGCCCGACTGCCCAGGCCCATGTGCAGCGCGGCTGACCCCCCCGGGCAGTGCCCAGCACCCACCTCGGTTCGTGTGGCCGGGTGCTGCCCCTGAGAGCCCAGGACAAGGTGCCCCTGTGCTCCTGCGGCCCCAGCATAAGAGGGCAGAATCAGTGCTCCTCATCCGCACACCCCAGCTCCCAATTGGGCCTGGCCCCTGCCACCCTTCCTGCCCCTGCCTGCTAGTATACATGTGCACACGCATCCACACAGGTGTGAGCATGCGTGCACCTCTGAGTGTGAGCCGCCCTGGGGCCAGCAGACGTCGGTAGCCTGCGAGAGCCAGAGGTAGAAACCAGCCCAACGTCCTTGACGGATGAAAGAATGACAACATGGTCGGCCGTACACTGAGTACCACGCAGCCTTACGTAGAGGCGACATTCCCATGTGACAACACGGATGACCCTTGAGGGCGCTGTACCAAGTAAAATAAGCTGGACGCACGTTGTGCAGGATGTCCAGGATCGGCAGACCCAGAGAGCAGAGCCGTGCCCCAGGGCATGAGGAGGGGGCCAGAGGGTGAAAGCTGAGAGTGCAGGGCTTCTCGTGAGGCAATGAGAACCTTCTAGAATTGACTGTGGTGATGGCTGCACATCGGAATACACTAAAAAGACATTGACTTGTACGCTTTAAATGGCATGTTAGTTATATCTCAATAAAGCTGTTCAGATAGAAAAGAGTAAAATCAAGGTGCCAAGGGGAGTGTGGGGTGACGGCGTGGCGCGCCTTTGGCCTGGAGCCGGGCCAGCCCCCTCCCCACCGTCGCCTCCTGCTCTGCCTAGGGCCTCGTCTCCAGTCCCAGGTCCAGCCCTGGGCACCTCCTCGCCTGGGGTGGCTGTGGAGGCTCGAGGGAACCGTGCTTGGGCTGCGGGCCGGGCCTCCTGCCCAGGGTGCGTGGTACGGGGCTGAGCAAGGCAGGCAGCAAGCAGGCGAGCCCAGGGGTCCGTGTCCCAGTGAGGCAGCCGTGAAGGCAGAGACAGGGGGCTGTGGGGTGGAGGCTGTCCCTGGGTCCTGCTCCGACTCCAGGCTTGGGCCCCCAGGCTCATAAGCAGCATCCTGCAGGTACCCCTCACTCCCCCTGCTCCCGCCACGGGCAGGCGGGTCTGCGGGAGCTCAGGCCCCGAGGAGGCCCCAGAATGGAATTCAGCAGGAGGCAGGGCCCTTGGGCCTGGTGGGTGGTTGCCTCTGCCCTGTGCCAAGGGTTTGGGGGGCTGCCAGCCGTGGGACATGGCCTCAGATGAGGGCAACCGGCTCCCTGGAAGGAGGAGTGGCTCCCACTCCACTCTGGAGGCCCCTGCTTGTCGGGAGGCAGCCTAGGTGCCCTGCCACCTGCCGGACTCAGACCCCGCGGGGCAACCAGGCGCCCTCAAGCCCCAGGTCTCCCTGGAAGACAGCCCGGGGAGGGGCCTCTGAAGATGGGGGAGAGGAGGCCCATGCAGAGCCCCTTCCAGGGACCCAAGACATGGACAAGGAGGCCCTGGACGTGGATGAGGTGGGCGTCCCTACCCCCAGCCCGGTGGACCCCCTCCTCAATGCCCTTCTCCTGGGGTAGAAATGGTTAGAGATATATTAATTATATTTCCCCCCTAATGGGCTGCTTACTTTATGATGTGGGGACACAAAAGTAAATTTTAAAGTCAATTATACAATTACATATGTAGTAATAAGAGAGGACACAGCTAATGTCCCCTGGGTCAGGCCTGCAACCTTCCAATAATGCAGGTTTCATTAGGGGAAGGGCCGTTATTGCCAAGAATTACAGAAATAATGGGAGTGGGTGTATTCAGCGGGAAGTAACAAATGAGGCTCCTCGGAGATAAGACGCAGAGCTGGCTGCTCAGAGCCGTGGAGGCTGGGCGCATCCGCGGGTCACTCACGCCTGCCTGGGGAACCAGAATTAATTTGAGGCGCTTTCTGGGGCCTGGCGGGCGGGGGCTTCTCCCTGAGGAGCCTTGGCTGGGGATGGTGGGGGTGGAGGGGGGGTCCTCGGCCTCCTTCATCTCTGCCGCTCCCCCCTGGTGGGTGCTGAGGCTGTGAGCCCCCAGGACGGTGTTCCTGCCCCACAGCCCCTGCCCCACACTGGCTCACCCCCATGCTGCCAGCCTCGCACTCATGGCATCTGGAAACCTCCCTGACTCTCGCCACTGCCGTGGCGGCTGGCGCATGACTGTCCCATGCGGGTCCTGGTTTCTGATGGACTGGAAAAGCAGATTGTCAGGATGCTAGAAACACGGATGGAGTAAGAGCTAGGGCCAAGGGCTCACCCTGGGTCTCAGTGCCCGGGGTTGGGCCGCTCTTGCCCTGCAGGCCCATGGGTCATTTGAGGGGTGGGGTGGGGTGGCAGCAGCGTCGAAGTCTGCAGAGCCAAGAGGTGACGGTGTTAGGAAAGAGCAGAGGCCCAAACAACCAGATGGAGCAATGGGAGGAGTGTGTCCTCGGCACCTCCAGGGGGACCCTGGCCAGGATTGCTGGTTCCCAATGTCCGAGGAGGGGCGTCCAAGATGCCCCCACTTCACCTATAGGAGCAGAGCTCGACGGGCCTCCCATACAGACAGGAAGCAAAGACCCAAGGCCACAACGCCCAGGAGTCACTGGGTGGGCGCCAGAGCCCTCCGGACCAGCCTGCCTCCTGCTGCCTGGGGGTCTGCCGGGGGTGGGGGGCCGGGGAGCCCAGCCCCGAGAAAGGAGCAGGATCCACTGGGGAGGCTGGCGTCCCTCAGCCGGGGGCAGCTGTCCCGTTCCACGAAGGGCTCCAGCAGCACGGAAGGCTGGGCGTCAGAAGCACAGAGCATTGTTCCTGCCCGTCCTCAGAGCTGGGGAGCAATGACCCCGAGGATTCCCAGTGATGTGTGCCCCGAGGCCTGCCCGGGACGGCCCATGGGCCCAGGAGCATGCTGGGATGGATTGGGCAGGAGCAGCCAAACGCCTGACTGGGACAGGAGGGGTCAGTGTTTGGGGGGCACCACCAGCCTTTGACTTGGGTTGGCATCAGTCCCTGTGTGTGTCTGTGGTCAGGGTCTGAGCCAGGCTCGTGTGTCACCAGGGAGGGGTCACCATTTTACGTGTAGGCTCTTGGTGTCTTGGGGCATGTGGCCCTGTCTGTGGTCAGTCATTGGTGAGACTATGTCAGGCCTGGATGTAGCCTGGACCCCTCTAGGGCCTAGGGAGTGTCCAGACCCCCAGCTCATTCCTTCTGCTCTCCTAGACTGGGGCCTTCTAGAAGGTTCCACCAGGCTCACTCAGCTTTAACACAGAGCTGAGTTAGGATCTGGTGGTGGCAGGAGGGGCCAGTGGGGGACTGGACGGCCGGATGATTTTTCTGGTGAAATGAGCAGCCGAGCAGGTGCCTGTAGACCGGGGGGAGGGGCAGGTCTTTGGCCTACTGACCCCGAATCCTGGGTGTCGAGGGCCAGGAGGACAAGGCCGGCAGCCAGACCCCCACGCCTGGGCCCCATGAGGCATGGCTGTCACGGTCAGTGGGATGCTGGACAAATCTGAATTTCATCCAGTTTGCGAGGTCTCTTTCCTCCACTCCCTGTGGGAGGCCACACAGGAGCCCAGCAGGTGGGGGTTGGGGTGGGCCCTCCTCTCCCTCCAGACGGTTCATAATTGGTCCTTTTCGGGGAGCTCTGGCTGCTGAAGGCCCAGCGCCCAGGCCGGCGGTGGTGGGGAGGACAGAATCGCCCCAGTGCAACTGAATCCTGCAGCGAGTCCGCGAGGATCACGGCGCATGCAAATGAGCTGGAGACGCCGCGATCGCCCTTTCTTTCCGCGCCTGCAAATAGACTCCGATAAGGGGATCTTTGTAATTACACGGAGCTACACTGGTCAATTCTGACTTTTAAATACCGCAGGGCCCGAGAAAGGAGAAGAAAGCGCCGAACACATGTTCTTCTGGGCAACAGCGGCCGGTTCCTTTTGAATTCCGCCCGCTCTCGGCGGAGCCCGCTGGCCGGGAGGCCGCCCGCCTCCTTTGTGAGCGCTATCGCTCCATCACGGCGCGAGATCATTTCCAAATTAAATTTTATGGTCCATTACTTACCGCTCCGACACTGGTCTAATGGAATCTTAAATGGAACTGACTTGATCTGCGTGGGGCTGGCCTCTCAGTTAAGACGTTATTTAGTTCTAATTATCAGATAATGAACTCGGGAAATTTAATTTTTAATATTTGTATGTCAAAAGCCCATTGTGCTTTGCCAAGAGACTTTAAATTAAAAGTTAACGTGGGTCCAACACCAGCCCAGAAAGAGCCCCCAAGGGCTGAGGCCACCCCCAACCCTACTGTGTACCCTGCTTGCAGACAGGGACCCAGAGACCCCATGGGCGCCCAGGAAGGAGGAGACTCACATGCAGGCCTTGGCCCCACGCCTCCACAGGACCGCATGGTGGTGAGAGTGGACTCAAGAATCAGGCCAGGCAGGCTCGGGTGTCCAGGCCTGGGAGCCCACCCCCGGCAGAGTGCCCAGTACTGGGGCCAGCCCTGTAGCGGCAAACACGGGCCCAAGCCCGGGGCCACCATGCTGGGGTCCACAGGCCCAGAGAGGTGGTGGACCCCTCCGTGGGTCCAGCGTCTCTGGCAACGCCTCCACCCCCAGCTATCTCCAAGGCCTCAAGAAAAGGAGAAAATGGAGAAGCACGAGCCCCTAACCTCTTGTCGGGGTGGAGACCTGAGCCCCACACGCCGCTGACTTTACGGACAAGGTGACGCACACAGCGGGGTGGGGGTGGGGGGGACCCGCCCATCTCCTCCTGATCGACAGCAGGAGCGCCTCGTCCTGTCCTCCGTCAGTCCATGGGACCCTGCCTGTGGGCAGCCCCAGCCCCACACCAACACCTGGTCGAGGCGCTGCCGTGTCCCCAGGTCTCCCTGGCCGCTCTCACACCATGGATGGGACACTCGGGGGTTTGGGAAGAGGCTCTGGGCCAGCCCCACCCCAAAAGCTCTGGGCCCAGGTGTTTCTGGGTCCAGCCAGGCTCTGCCCTCCTCCTTGGCCCGTGTGGGCCTGGACCCAGGGCCGGGAGCTCCCCCAGCTCGGCCCCAACGCCAGGGCTCACTCGTGCCTCCTGTAAGGAGAAAAGTCTCAGGGATCTGGTGCGACCATTTCCCAGCGTCTGCCAGACCTCGAGCTGCCTCGCTGCTCTGAGCACGATGAGGCTGAGAGAGCGGAGAGCTCAGGGTGGACTTCCTGAAGGAAGGGGTGGTGGCCGGGGACCTGAAGGGTGGTGGGATTTGGCAACAGACAGAACCACAGACAGGGGGTGGGGCGAGGGACGAGGGAACGGGATGATGGGTGAGGATCCAGTGCCAAGCGACGAGGAGGACAAGGTTGGGGAGGTGCCTGGTGTGGGAGGGGCTGCCAGGCTGGAACAGAAGGCCAGGCTGATGCGCCCAGGCCCTGGTGTCTCCCACTCAGACCAGTGGCTGGCCCAGCTGGTGGCACCTCTCCTCCAGCCACAATGTCACCTGGAGTCCCAGTGGAGGGTGGCGCTGGCCAGGTATGGCCAGCTGCCCAGTGATGGACAGTGGGCAGCCCTCCCCACCGGACCCTGTGCAGTTCTCCTACCCTGGTCTGCTGTGAGAAATGACAGCCCAGCCCCCTGTTCATCACCAGATCGTCAACGCCCAGGGGCTGGGGGCTCCCCCTGGAGTTTTCATTCCTAATGTCCCCAGCAGTCTCTCCACACCACTCGGGGGGGCCCTCGGCCGTGTCCGGCTCGCCCGCAGCGGGCAGGGACGATGCCATCTGTCTGTCATCTCCAGTGCAGGGAGGTAGGCTTCCATGGCTGCCCCCCAGGATGGGGAAGTTGGGGTGCCCTAGAGGGTGTCTTCCTCGGGGTCTCTGAAGTTCAGGCTGAGGCTGCTGTTCATTATCACTTGGTGCATAACCAGCCACCCAAAACCTAGTGGCTTCAAATCACGACACCGTCTGTTTGCCCGAGAGCCTGGACCACGGCACAGCTTAAGGGCAGCTGGTGCCCACTCCTCCCGGAGTCACTGGGTGGCTGGAGGGCCGTGGCTGGAGTCATCCGGAGGCCCCTTCACTCACTGCCAGGGGGTTCATGCTGGGCTGGGACCTCAGCTGGGCCGGGGCTCATGCATGTGGCCTCTGCATGGCCTGAGCTTCCTCCCAGGGTGGTGGCGGGTTCCCAGGGCAAGGGTCTGGAGAGCGAGAGCCGGGGGGAAGCTGCCCTTCGTGGCCCAGCCTGGGAAGTCAGCCCGTCCACCGCCTGTCCTTCCGGGGCGGAATCACGCACCCTGAGACCAGACCTCTGTGTCAAGTCGCTGGAGCAGACGCCGAAGCCAATTCTCCAAGGGGCTCGGGTCCCTGGGAGTGGGGGGTCTCTGCCCCACACCTCTCCTTCCCCTGCTCTTCCCTGCGTGCCCCCCAGGACACATCCACCCACCGGAGTGGCTCATTCTGGTTCTCTGTCACCACAGCTCTCCCCAATGCCTCTGCCATCTGCCCCAAGACTTGCATTCTGTGACCTGGAAGGTGGACAATCTCATGTTCAACTCTTGTTTTTTCCAAATTTATTTTTTCTCTAGTTATTGAAGACGAGAGCAAAAGAATAACGTTTATCCTTCTCATGTAAGACCCAGCCGTGGCTGGTAGGGGGACGCAGACCGGTGCACCCACAGCAGTGGTGTGACTGCCATCGTGACGCCAGGACCGGCCTCTCCAGCGCTCCGTGCCACACCGTCCTTCCATTCTCAGGTGGGGGACGGGCGCTTCCCAATCCAGGAGCCACTCCAGGCCCCACTGCCCACTGCATGGCCGTGAGCAGGTCACCATCCCACCCACACCCTCGGAGATGATGGATGTCTTGTGTAAGACTTCCCCCTCAAGATGGAAACCCTGCCCAGGCCAGCACAGCCCACCAGCACCTCCCCCCAGGACGCACGGTGGGCAGGGGGAGGCACCGCCTGCTCCCTGGCCACGCCACACCTGGCTCAGTGGTGCCACTGCCCTGAGACCTCAGGCCAGCCCCTGCGCAGCCAAACCAGAGGGGAGGAGCCCCTCCTAGAGGCGAGACCACCCCTCAGCCCAAGGGCACCAGGGCCCCACCTCCCTCATAGCTACTCCTTTATCTTCATAGCAATTTTTCACATTAAACTTGCCTCATTGCATCTGTGTGGTTGTCTCCTGACTGGACCTAGGTTGATGCAACCTCTTCACGATTTTTTTTCATATTTCTTTATTGTGGTCAAATATACACAACATACAATTTACCATCGTAACCATTTTTAAGTGTACAATTCAGTGGCATTAAGTACATTCAGTACAGCGCAGCCATCACCACCGTCGATTCCAGAACTCTCTTCATTGTGTAAGACTGAATCTCTGTCACCATTAAACACTGATTTCCCATCCCCTTTTTCCCTCCAGCGCCTGGCGCCCACCGTTCTGCTTTCTGTCTCTATGGACTTGACTACTCCGGGGACCTCACGTAAACGGAGTCATACAGTATTTGTCCTCTTGTGACTGGCTTATTTCACTTAGTGTAATGTTCTCAAGCTTCATCCGTGTTGGAGCATGTGATAGAACTGCCTTCTTTTTTAAGCCTGAATAATATTCCACTGTGTGGACGGACCACATTTTGTTTATCCCTTGTCTGTTTATCCATCAACGGACACTGGGTTGCTTCCATGCTTTAGTTATTGTGAACAATGTTGCAGTGAACATGGGTGTACAAATCCTGCTTTCCATTCTTTTGGGTTTATACCCAGAAGTAGAATTGCTGGATCATATGGTAATTCTATTTTTAATTTTTTGAGGAACCTCCGTACTGTTTTCCGCTGTGTCTGCACCGTTTTACCTCCCCACCAACGGCGCGTCCTCGCCATTCCTCACGTTCTCCGCATCCTCGCCAGCAATTATTTTCTGTTTTTCTGACAGTAGCCATCCTCCTGGGTGTGAGGCTGTATCTCATGGTGGTTTTGATTTCCATTTCCCTAACGATTAGTGATGTTGACCATCTTTTCATGGTTCATTGGCCTTTCACATATCTTCTTTGAAAAAGTGTCTATTCAAGTCATTTGACCATTTTTAATCACACTTTGTTTTTTTGTTGTTGAGTTTTAAGAATTCTCTATATGTACTGGGTAGTAATCCCTTATCAGGTATATGATTTGCAAATATTTTCTCCCATTCTATGGGTTGCCTTTTCACTCTCTTGACAGCGTCCTTTGATATACGAAAGTTTTAAATTTTGGTTAAGTCCAATTTATCTATTTTTTTTGCGTGTGCTATTGTTGTCATATCCAAGAATCATTGCCAAATGCAATGTCATGAAGCTTTCCCCCTGTCTTTCCTCCTATGAGTTTTATAATTTTAGCTCTTACTTCAGGTCCTTGATTCATTTGGAGTTAATTTTGTATGCTGCGTTAGGTAAGGGTGCAACTCAATTCTTTTGCATGTAGATATCCAGTTTTCCCAGCACTGTCTGGTAAGAGACTGTCCTTTCACCATTGAACGATCTGGACATTCGTTAAAAACCATTTGGTCATATATGCGAGGGTTTATTTCTGGGCTCTTTATCCTATCCATTGGTCTAAGTGTCTGTCTTTATGCCAGTGCCACACCGTTTTGATTACTGTAGCTTTGTAGTAGGTTTTGCAATCAGGAAGTGAGTCCTCCAGCTTTCTTCTTTTTTTTCAAGATTGTATTGACCATTCAGGGTCCCTTGAGACTTCACATGAATTTTAAGATAGATTTCTTTGAGCAGAAAGCCTTGTGGAGATTTTGATAGCGACTGCGTTAAATCTGTGGACCGCTTTGCATAGTATTGTCATCTTAACCACCCTAAGTCTCCCAATCCGTGAACCTGGGATGTCTCCCATTTCTTACATCTTCCTTAGCTTCTTTCAGCACTGCTTTATTGTTTCCAGTGGATGCGTCTTCCGCCTCCTTGGTTAACTTTATTCCTAAGTATTTTATTCTTTTTGATGCTATTGTGAGTAGAGTTGTTTCCTTAATTTCCTTTTTGGATTGTTCATTGTTAGTGTATGGAAATCTTCATGATTTTTCAAACTTTTTATAATTTATCCACAGTACACATGCAGAAAAGTGAGTAAAATATGAATGTACCACTGTATTATCACAAAATGAAAGTATCCAGGTCGAGAATTAGAATCTCACCAGCCCCCCAGTCCACCTCCAGGCACTTCTGCTCCCCCCAGAGGCAACCATGTCCTGATTTCTAACAATTTCATTCAGCCCGTTTGGAACTCCACAGAGGCGTCCCGCGATGTGAGCTTTCCTATCCGGCTGCTTTGCTCAACGTCGTGTTCAGGAAGCTCATCCACGGTGCTGGTGTAGCAGCGAGCCACCTATCTCATCTGAGGAGGATTTCCTTGTATGGACACCACAAATGAGTTTCCCGTCCTGCGACCGGTGGCCATCTGGGCACTGCCTAGTTTGGTGCTATTCCAGACAGCACTGCTGAGCATGTTCTTGCGTGTGTCTCTAGGTGAGCGCATGCGTGTGTCTCTGTTCAGGGTGCACCCTCGGTGGGATTCCTGAGGGTGCCATACATTTCACTTTGTAGATATTGCCGAATTGTTCCCCGAGATGCTTGTACCTCTTACACAGCCAGCAGCAGTGCAGGGCACCCTGGTTGTCCCTGCGTCATGGTGCAGCCAGCTCCCCGTGGCTCACAAGAGCCAACCGCATACGTCTCTTCCTGGCCCCCGTGTAGTGACATCACACTAGTAGCGTGAAATCTGCCACGTGGGAGTATTTACACCACGGAAATCAGCCGGCAGTGTAACCAGGGCTCCTTTTTCCCTGGAGAGCAGGTCGTGACACGTTCACCAGCGCACTGCTGCTCCTCATCCTTGTCACCCCTGAGCTCTCGTTTTCTGTTCATCCCCGGGCGGGTGTGTGGCGCCATCTCACCGTGGTTTTACTGTGCTGCTCCAGCCCAGACGACACCGAGGGCCTTCCTGTGTGTTTCGCGGCCGTTAGGGGTCGTTCCCGGGAAGCACCTCCTTGAGTTTTCCCGCACATTTGTAGCGATTCTCTGTGTGTTGTGATCACACCAGCCCTTCGATGACGACGTGTGCGCAGACATCTTCTCCTACAGTCTTGGTGGGGTTTTTCGATGAATAAAAGCTCCAAATTTCTAAAATTTTTATAGTTAGTGCTTATGTTGTACTCTTTAAGAACCATTTTCTTATCCTAAGACCACGAAGATGTTTTTTGTATGGGGTCGATTTTTGCTTTATTCCTTAGGGATATCAGTTTACCCAGCACCCACCACCTACTGAAAACATTACTTAAAAAGATGACTAGTTTTAAGTATTTTTATAATTATTAACTTCACCTGAGGTGCAAATTTGCTTCCTCTCTTCCTCTACCTCTCTCTATATATATACATATATATATGTATTTTTCTGAACCATTTGAAAGTAAGTTGCAGACGTGTTGTCCGTCTAGATACTTCATTCAGCATGTGCTTCCTAAGACAAGAACATGCTCTTATGTAACTATGACATCAAAATCAGGAAATTAACATCATAAAATGTTATTATGTAAGCCTACAGCCATTCAAACTGCCCCACTAAGGTTCTTTACGTGTGTGTGAGTGTCCTAGTGCCGTCCACTGTGGCCACGGGCAGCAGGCCCACGCGGCTCTCAGACCTGCGGTGAAGACGGCCGCAGAGCTGGGGAAAGGGCGGGTTCCCGGGCTGGGCGGGGAAGTCTCAAAAGAGGAAAAGCCGGCAGAAACAGGTTACACAGAGACTGAGAATTCCACAATGCCGCTCCCAGACACCAGCTGGGCTCACAGTACAAAATCTGCAGGTTTTTTACTCAAATTTAGAATGTTTAACTTTGAAGGATTTGATGTTTACAAAAGATTGTGATTTGCAATAAAAAGTTAGGAAGCCCTCTCTGGGGCGGCTCCTGGTCCTGCAGGTACACGCCCCACTTTGGAACTTAGAAACCGAAGTTCGCGTCACCGTTCTTCTCTGCGAGCGCTGGCCACATTCTCCACCCAGACATTGCCGTCCGGCAGGAAAGTGGTCCTGACCCCTCACGCCGCTGACCGTCCCTTTCTCCTGTGAACACCTGCCCCTGCCTGTGGCCATTTTATAGAGAGTTTTTGTCCTCATCTGGTTGGTTCTGGGAACTCTCTACATAGAGTGGGTACGAACAGAAGTGTGTGGGGCAGCCGCTCTGCTGGCGTGTCCTCGATGGAGAGAAGTTCTTGGTCTTGATGTTGCCAGCCCTCTCCTTTGTTGGAGTCTTTTTTTTTTTTTTTTAGCATTAGAAGTATGTAATGCCTTTCTATTTTTGGTGAGGAAGATTGGCCCTGAGCTGACATCTGTTGCCAATCTTTCTCGTTTTTTTCCTCCCCTAAGCCCCCTAGTACATAGTTGTATATTCTAGTTGTAGGTCTTTCTGTTTCTGCTATGTGGGACACCGCCTCAGCATGGTTTGATGAGAGGTGTGTAGGTCCACACCCAGGATCCGAACCCACAAACCCTGAGCTGCCAAAGCGGAGTGTATGAACCTAACCACTCAGTTATGGGGCCAGCCTTGTTGGACTCTTATTTAAGAAACCATTTATTCCCTCTAGGCCACAGAGATCATCTGCCACATTTCCTTCTTTAGTTCATCTGAAAACGACTTTGTGTATTTCTTCCTGGCATTAAAATCAACAGTCACAGCTGCTGTCTGTCGGGGCGACTCCTGCAAGCTCCTCCAGATGACCCCCTCGCTGCTCACGGGAGGATGAGGGCACAGGCCTCTCCCGCAAAGGACATGGCCGGGGGGCGAAATTCCAGTCTCTCCAGAAGAAGCAAGAAGTAGACAGGAGGTCACTGGGCCATCTCTGCCTCAAGGCCCAAGTGACATAGTCCTTGTGGGGACCCTCTCCCTGCACAGAGGGGACAGAGAAGACCACACCCTGGGCCCCTGGCAGGGTGTGTCTGTGCCAGTCTGGACCCCACCCACCTCTGCGAGGTTTGGACATGAAGCAACCCCCCGCCCCCGTTTAGCTGCTTCCGACCCTCCCCAGGGAGCTCTAAGTCACGGGGAGTTGGATGGTGGGAAACAAGACCTGGGGAGTGGGTGTCAGAGGCCCTGCCTTGGACACCAGCAGCAGCAGGCTGGTACCTCCTGGAGGCTAGGGGACTGCGGCAGCCAAGTGATGGGCAGGATGGTGCTCTGGGGATCAGCGGGTGCGGGAGGGGTAAAGGCCACGGAAGCCATGGGCTGGAGAAGCAGAGGCCAGCAGGCCACGGAGCTGGGCAGGTGGTGGCTGCCCCCAGGGTAGTGGGCTCAGCGATGGAGGCCCTGGCTTCCTGCCTGGTTCAAAGGGCCGCCCTGCTGCACCCACCCTCTCTATTCACAGGATCCGTTGCCAGTGCCAGCCTGCCAGCGATCCAGGAAGAACCCGCCCTGTGGGCACTGCCTCCTCCGGCCCCGCACCGGCCAGCCTCACTCGTCACCGTCAGCACATCCACAGCACCCAGGTCCCACCTTTGAAACGCCTCCCGGTGGGAAGTGGCTGCGCCAGGCCCAGGGGAGAGAGTGGGGTCCTCTCCAAGAGTACAGGGCTCATCAGATGAGCGCCGAGGTTGACACACACACACACAGACTGGACATCACCTCCCACTAAATGCTTACTAGCCGCAGAGTGGGAGGGGCCTCCCCGCAGCTCCTGCCTGGTGCAGACCCCAGCCCCTCCTGTGGAGACGCCAGATGCAGAGCAGGGCGCCCACCCAGGACGGCCCGTGTTCTTCACCGAGCCCAAGCATGACGTCCAGGGGGTCTGCCTGGACGCAGGGGCCCCAGGGGGTCCAAGCGCCAGAGCGAGTGAGGCCCTGGTGCCTCCCGGTCCTGCCTCGGGCGACACGGCGGCCGGGCCTGTAGGAAAGACCATGAAGGAGTCGGGGTGACAGGCGGCCTGTTAGCTGGCGTGGCTCAGCCCCACCTCCAGGCCCCTCCGACCCAGCTGCAGTTCTTGGCCAGGCCCTCACAGGCCTCCCAGGGCCCCACTGCCCCTGGTCAGATGGGTGACCTGTGTGTCCCCAGTGGAGGGACAAGCTTCCCCCGAGCTGAGGAGCTCTCAGGAAAGGCCCACCCCGGCCCGCGGGATAGGGGACCAGGAGCGGGCGGCCGGGGCGCGGGGTCCTAGCCTCACTCCGCAAGGTGGTGACCCCTGTGCCTGTGGTGGCCCCCACCCCAGGCCACCCAACCCACAGTGGATCACAGAGTGGGCAGTGGCAAGGCCGGTGGGCACGGCTGGGGGCCTGTCAGGAATATTCACTAGTCGGGGTTTCTTTCAAATGCACGAGGTGGCTCTGAGTTTAACTAGACTCACTTAGGAGCAAACGTGTCCCGGGAGTTGTCTTGGTGCCCTGGGCGGGGGGCGCACAGGGAGAGGTCTCGGGCTCCCCTCGGGTCCAGGGGTCTTGGTGGTGGGCTCTCTCTTGGGAGACCTCACAGGGGACAGAAGGAAGAGGGCTCCTGAGTGGCCCAGGGACGCCGCCAGGACGCAGCCAGTATCCCCGCCCCCAAACCCCTTATCTTCTGGCTCATACTGGCGCTCCTAATTGCAGTCAATATCCAGAGAAACAGTTCGATTCCAGCCAGCCCCAGCGTCTACACAGAAGTGCAGCAAGAGGATTATGCAAATGTGGTAGCTGAACGGGCTCCCCCTGCGGGTGGCCCCAAATTATCCTCAGCCGCTCTCCCAGTAACCAGGCGCAGGGACCACCATCCTCCTAAATCACTGGCTGGGGTGGCCAGCCCCCGGCCAGCCCCAGGCCGCGTAAATCACTTCCCTATTGCCACCACGGCTGGGCAGCGGCTCTTCCACAAGGACCACTGTTACTGTCCCCTAAATTCCGAGCCTGGTGATTGATGCCACCTGCTTTGCATGTGCTGAAGCCACCACCTGCTTACAGGGAAACGCAAGCTTTGAGTAAGCGCGTCCTGCTGGTTTTAACTGGGCTAATTTATTGCTCGCAAACGGAGGAGCAGGATCCGCGGCGAGCGCTCCAGCTACCCGGGAGCCGGCAGCCCGGCCCCGCGTGTGCGATCGCGGCCTGATAGGTCAGTGTCAACAACAGCCACACGCCAAGTGCCAGCCGCCAGCCCCAAAAGCACAGGGGGAAAGAGCCGGGCAAAGCGCCCCCTGTGGGGGTCTTGTTTCTGAGTTAAACACCCCCAGCCGGAGCAGAAGCCCATTCATCCTCACAATCAGCTTCTTCTCGGGTGTAAACAGACTCTTTCTAAAACTTGTGCATGATTTTAATTACAGATAAGTTTCTCTTTAAAGGCCTGGCATTCATGCCTGGGTTGCTAAGCTGAATTCGATACATCTCTATGTTCCCGGTGTCCGGCCGACATACAGGCCAGAAAGCCTCAGAGCCGGCTGGGGCCCGGGCAGCTCTGGGTTCTGGGTGCACCTTGGCCCGGAGGTGCTGGGGGCCCACTGGCCCCCACTGCCTTGTCGTGACCCGGCAGAGCAAGCCACGCAGGGCTGACACTCGCAGACCCTCCAGAGTGTGCCCCCACGCTCCTCGGTGGCCGGGGCCCAGGGAGCAGCTGGGCTTGTGCTCCTGGCAGAGGAGGAGGCCCCGGGCTGCGCAAACTGCCCAGCTGGGGGCACAGACAAGTGCAGGCGGCCCGGGCCTCAGGGCTGGCGCTGGAGACCACTCCAGGCCACCTCCTCTGAGAAGCCTCCCAGACCTAGCCTCCCCAGCCCCTCCGGGAGTTCTCAGTCGAGCAGAACAGAACAGTTTCGCCACCTCCATGGTCCCCAGAAGGGCAAACAGAGAAGGGCACACAGATAGAGTGTGCGCACACGTGCTAATGTTCACGCATGCTCATGTGTGAGCATGTTTATGTGCCTGTGTGCACACATGTTTGGGTGTGTCGATGTGGGGGCATGTTCTCGTGTGCTCTTTGCATACATGTGCAAGCGTGCACGTGTGTGAGTGTGCAGTCGGCGCTCACACCTGGCCCAGCATGAGGCTGCACACAGCGTGGTTGGCTTCACCGTGGGTTCTGAGCTCTCTGGTTTGAAGGAAAGCACTTTTATTCACAGAAAAAGGTAAAAACTGAGATGCAGATGATTTCCGCTGGGCTCGCAGGTGGCCGCGGGCCCCGGCCCGGCATCTCCTCGGGAGAGTTCGCAGAGCCACCGTGGCCGCGAGTTTGCAGTGGCAAATGAAACTGCCAAGACCTGGCTCTGCGTCGCTGCGGCTTCACCGTAATAACTGTAAATCCCGTTATGATCACCTCGTTTTACAACGTGCTCTGCCCTGGGATCAATACATCAAGGGAGCCGAGTGCCAGTTACAATCCCGCCACGGCAGCTGCAGCGGGGACGCAGGGGCCAAGGCCTCTCCGTGAGGCCTGGTCACGCCTGCCCTGGGGGCCCAGCCACCCAGAGAACCCAGGACAGAGGCCGAGGAGAGGAGGTGGCAGGGGCCCAAGGCCCCATGGGGCCAAGGCCAAGTGTCGCCCCGAGAGGTCTGCCTTTTTTTTTTTCTTTTTGAGGAAGATGAGCCCTGAGCTAACATCTGCTGCCAATCCTCTTTTTGCTGAGGAAGACGCCCTGAGCTCACATCCGTGCCCATCTTCCTCTACTTTATATGTGGAATGCTTATCACAGCGTGGCTCGCCAAGCGGTGCCATGTCCGCACCCAGGATCTGAACCAGCGAACCCTGGGCCGCTGAAGCGCAACGTGCACACTTAACCGCTGTGCCACCGGGCCACCTTTCAACTGCGGGGTCACCCCATGTCACTCACTGGCGGCAATTTACACAGGAGGATCAGCGTGCCACGGCCCCGGCTCCCCTCTTCCTCAAGCTTCCCAGGCCCCACCAGATGGGTGAGCAAGGCTGGCGGCTGGAGCCTAGGCTTGTCTGCACCCTCTCTGGTGCGAAGCATGCCCACATCCGCTCAGGGCCCACGGGTTGGATCCACCTCCTGAGAGCCACCTGGTGGCAGGTGCTGGGGGGGCGGGGGCAGCAGCACGGGCTCCTGCCCGGGCCCCTCATGGGCTCAGGTCCCAGAATCTCCCTCAGGCTCCTAGCTTGTAAGGGTGACCAAACTGAGCCATCTAAGAGACAATTTAGATTTTTCCGAAAACACTATGAAATGACGAGTTTCTCCTATTTCTGAAGGCTGGGCTTATCAGCCGACAGAGACACCGGGAGGGAGATGGGACACCTTTCTTACAAAACTAAACGTACTCTCACCATATGACCCAGCAATCCCGCTCCTTGGTGTTTACCCAAGGAATTGAAAACTTATGTGCACACAAAAACCTGCACACAAATGTTTACAGCAGTTTTATTCATAATTGCCAAAACTTGGAAGCAACCAAGATGTCCTTTGGAAGAAGAATTGATAAATAAAGTGTGGTACATCAGCTAATGGAATATTATTGAGAAGTAAAAAGAAATGAGCTATCAAGCCACAGAAAGACATGGAGGAACCTTAAATGTATATTAGTAAGTGAAAGAAGCCAATCTGAAAAGTCTACACACTGTATGATTCCAACTCTATGACATTCTAGAAAAGGCAAAACCATGGAGGAGATAAAAAGATCAGTGGTTGCCAGGGGTTCGGGGGAGGAAGGGATGAGCAGGTGGAACACAGAGGATTTTCAGGGCAGTGCAACCATTCTGTATGATAGTACAATGGTGAATACATGTCATTATACGTTTGTCCAAACCCACAGAATGTACACCACCAAGAGTGAACCCTAATGTAAACTACGGACTTTGGGTGACTATGATGTGTCAATGTAGGTTCATCAATCGTAACAGATGTACCATCTGGTGGGGAGTGTTGATAATGGGGGGGCGGGGCTATGCATGTGGGGGGCAAGGGGTACAGGGGAAATCTCTGTACCTTCCTCTCGATTTTGCTGTGAATCTAAAATTTCTCCAGAAAATAAAGACTATTAATTTAAAAACACAACCAAAAGATCTAAATGCTAAGAAATAATGATTTTCTGCCATTGCTGAGGCCTGGCCTCATCAGTGGACAAGGACACTGGCAGACAGGGCGCCTTGGGCAAAGGTGCCCCCAATGTTCCCATGTCCCACAGGTGGCCAGCCCCCCCAAGAAGGTCCACCCACACCACCACCAGGCCAGTCTTGGGGCCCCCAGGCTTTTGAGTCTAAAATCAATCAGCGGTGTTGCTGGTGGTGGTGTTGCTGGTGATGGTGCTGCCGAGCTCCCAGAGCATGAAGCCGTTCCTTGCCCAGCAGGGGGCATACGTCCAGTGTGGTGACCGCAGAGAGAGGTGGAGCCTGCCCTGCCGGGTCCTTGAGCCCCATCTGCACGGGACCTCAAAACCACCGAGGCAGCTGCTTCCATGCGTGTGTTGCCTGTGAGGGCTGCTGTGAAAGGCACGTGGCACACATGTGCACACGCCCCTCTACACACGGCCCGCATACACCCACACCCACCCTACATCTAGAAATGCACCCCCAGCTACAGGTGTGCACATGTGTGCCTGTGTGTGCACAGGGAGCCACATACCTAAAGTGCACGGTGGCTACACTGGGGCACACCAGCGCCCCCCCTTCCTGCCTTGCGAGTCCTGCGGTTTGGGGACACGGCCTCCAGCCAGAAGCCCATGGGCAGTCCCATGCGTCCATCACATCCCAGACGCCGGGCCAGAGCTGCCCAGCACAGTTGCTGTGGTCAGGGGGTTGAAGGCCTGGCCCGGGCCACCCGCTCCTGCACCCAGGCCCTTGACCTTTTGGTCCTACGTCCTACCCAGGTCTCTGGTATCTGCCCCCCACTCATTTGGGGTCCACAGTCTTTGTGAGGCCCAGACCAGCCCAGGCCCAGGAAAGACAAGGTCCTTCTCATCACAGATGGGACACCCAGGCCCGGAGCGTGCTGAGCGGTCAGCTATGCCAGGGTGGGGGGTGCCTGCCCCCCCCACCACCATTAACCCCAACATGCAGGTGCAGCCCCCGGGCTGTGAGAGGGCAGAATCTGACCTGACGTGTGGACCCTTTGAGGCAAGGCCAGCCTGACTAGGGCCTGTCCACCATCCTGGGCCCCAGGGGAGCCCCCTGCGTGCTCGGGCTGGTGAGGAGGGACCACCAACCTCCTCAGAGGTGAGGAAGAGACAGGAGAGGGGCCTGGTGCTGGGACGTGTGGGTCCAGGGGCCGGGCACAGTCTGGGGTGCACAGGGGGTTCTGGAATAGAGAGGAGATGCTGGCCCTGCCGTGTGTCCTGGGGGGGCTGGTCCAGGCTCGGGGGAGGGCAGGACTCTGTCAGCCATTGAAGGCCAGTGGAGCGGCCAGAGATCTGACCGCTGGGCTCAGCTTCAGAGAGCCCCCAGAGTGGGCAGCATCCCTGACTTCCAGCCCATCCCAGGGAGGTGGGGAGGGGGCTCCAGGAGGTGGAGACAGGAGTGCGGGGTGGGTGGGGCTGCAGGGGCTTCCAGGAACACTGTCCTCAAAACTGCCGCGTGGTCGCTGAACAGGGTCAGGGTCTGGCCCCTCTGAATCCAGTGGGCGTGGGGAGGGGCCGAGGAGGGGCCAGAGGCTGACCAGTGCCTCCAAGGTGCCCTGGGGCTGCCAGCCAGGAGCGGCTGCCGACCCAGGGACCCAGGAGGGCCAGACCCCGGGGGTGGGTTGGCCTGGCGCAGACCCCGCCTCGGCCCCTGTGGCCTGTCGCCCCCCAACCCCGGCTGCCCCCTGGCCGTCTTCAGTGATTTGGAAGTGTAGAAAATGGGATTACCCAGGAACAGATGTGCACAAAAAGGGTGAAATGGAGAGTGTTGCCGTGGCGCTGCCTTTGATTACCTCTGACGGGCGGCGCGTCCGCAGCCCCCCGCGGGGAGGGGCCGCCCCAGCCAGGGCCCTGCCGTGCGCCTCATTGAAATTGAATTGATACTTTGTGAACTTCATTTGTGAATAATGTGATCTGACAGGGACAAATGTGACGGGGAATTGTTTTCAAACCCACTCCAAATGAAACTTATTATTGGGTAAATACGCCGCCTTTGTCTGCCTCTCCCTTCCCTCGGCCGCAGCCTGAATATGTATCAGCCTGGAGGTAATTGAATTGATGCCGGGAGGGTGGGGGACAGGCGCTGCCCTCCCCAGGCCCAGGTCGCGGGCGGCGGCCGTGGTGCAGCGTGGCCCTCGGTGGCCGCCCTGCCCGAGCGCCCGCTGGCGGCCCGCGGCCCGTCAGGCCTCAGATGTCTTACATATTAATTTCCCTTCGCGGACATGTGCTGAGCGCGCTCAGACCCAGTTAGCTGGATTGATGAAGGCGGCAAGAGGATCCGACGCACGCTGATTCCACCTTTTCAGCTTCGATTAGCTCAGCGGGAGTTATTCCCGTCAGAGCTCCATTACAGCGCCCGGCCCCCGCGCCACGACGGGCCAGGAAGGCTTCAGTGCGGGCCATTATCCCGCGGCCGTCCCCGCACCCCATCGCCAACGCCACCACGTGGCCCGGAGGAAATGTCACCTCCATGTGCCTTCGGGAGACCCCGGGCAAAGCCCCCGGCCACTGGTGGGGTCTTCTGCGCTTGTACTCAGGCAGACCTGGGGTCCCGGCTCCCCGACTTGCTGCTGTCCACACCTCATCTGTGCATCGGGTGATAAACAGCACAGACGTTGGCCCCTCACAGTCTCACACGCTCCCTCATCCAACCATCAAAACGCCACCTGAGGGGGCACCACACTGACCGACCTCTTTCAGATGAGGAAACCGAGTCCTGGGTGCACCGGATTCGCAGCCTGGTGACCCCAAGCCTCCCCCTCCTCCTGGCCACTGGCACAACGCATCCTTCACAGGACGAGGGTTGGCAGTATCTGTCCTGACGCCACGCCCTGGAACAAACAGACCGGTCTGTCCCTGGGACGACAGTGAAGAGGAGGAGGCGCAGACCCGGGCTTGGGGACAGAACCGTGATGCCGGCCAACTAGCGCCACCTTGAGGACCACACCCCATGCCCCACTGAGGTTCAAGGGCTCCCCCACTGCCCTGGAAGCCCCATGCACCCCACGTCCCCACCAGGGCCAGGAGGAGGACACACAGCCCTGTCCACGGCCCTGTTTGATTTTGGGTCCCACCTGTGGGTTTTCCATGATGACAGCAGCCCTGGGGTGCAGCAGCCCTGGGACGCATCTGTGTTCCCCAAACGCTGAGGGTTTGGCCCCTGGGACACTGGGGGCCTCTGGGCTTGCACTGCGGGGGCCACACGGCGGCCCTGCGCCAGCCTGCCAGACTCGGGTCTGGGCACTCAGCCCCCTTGTGTCCCCATGGAGGTGGAGGCCAGTCAGCGAGAGGGATCCTCAGCTGGGAGTGGTGCTCGGAGGGCGGCCAGGCAGGGGCGGTCCCTGAGAGAGGCGGGCGCCTCCAGCTCTCTCGCGTTCCACCCCTCCCCCCCCTCCTCGGGCAGAAGATACAATTAAAGTCGCCAACCCTGACCCCAACTGGGTGCAGACCACTGGAAGGGCACCCGGGGTGGCACGGGGCAGCCCAACATCTGCCTGGGGCCCCTCCCTCCTGGGACCAGGACAAATCCTTGGATAGCCCCCGCTGGCCTGCAAATCCATGGGGGCCAGACACAGCCCAGCCCCCTCCAAATGATGTCCCTGTCACCTCACTTCCTCCTCGCTCCCGTCAGCCGTCACTCCCATTCCCCCTTCCCTGGCCCCAGCAACCACCGTTCTACTTTCTGTCTGTGGATTTGCCTGTGTCACACATTTCGTATAAACAGAGTCACACACCAGGCCTTTGGTGTCTGGCTTCTTTCACTTGACATAATGTCTTCAAGGTTCACACACATTGTAGTTGTAGCATGTGTCAGGGCTTCGTTCCTTTTTACAGCTGCATAATATTCCATTGCACAGACAGACCTCATTTTCTACCCAATTACTGGCTGATGGACGCAGGGGCTGCTTCTGCCTCGGATTATTGGGGGCGGTGCCGCTGTCGACGTCCGAGCACAGAGCACAGGCTTTCCCAGCCAGTGGTCTTCTCAGGGCCACTCTCACAAAGACACAGACAGTTGGGTCACCCTGGCCGTCTCCCTTGTGGGTGGAGAAGGCTCCCCGGCAGGTGGGGGAAGCTGGATGGCACAGCAGCCCTTCTCCATGGACACCCAGTGGTGTCATCTGGGGAGCCTGAGGGTCTGGTGTGGACCCCCTCCCCTGGCCAACCCTGGACCCAGTTCCTAGGGCCCAGGTGGCCCTTGCACCGGCCCCACATAAGGAGTGTTCTCCATCCCGCGCTCAAATGCTGTGGGTTGGTTTACCTTGTAAATGTGGGAACCAATGGCTTAGGAAATTGCTAAGATAATAAAAGATTTTTTTGTGGCCTTTGAGCTAGAACTTTCCGCTCTGCGCTCAGAGCCTCGGTGGGAAGGTGGAGGTGGTGCCCATCTCTGGGGAGGAGACCCTGGGGACAGCTGAGTCTCCTGGATCCAGCAACTTCCCTCTGATTAACCCATGCAAGTGGGGCCGGTGACTCTGGCAGCAAGAAGACACAGTGACAACAACAAAGACCATATAATTGACTCTCTTTGTTACACCAGTTCTGCTAGAGTTGTAAATTTATCCTGTACCTGGAGCAGGCCTGGCCTGCAAGCCGCATCATTGCCTGTGGCCATCAGCAGGGGGAGTGGGTTGCTGACAAGCTCGCCGTCCAGCCCAGGCCTGGGGGCCGGTCAGGCTCTGGGAGGGCCAGGCACACCGTGAGTGGGTGGGTGGGTGATCAGCCAGTTCTGCTTTCCAAAGCTGTCTGCTTGTCCTGGGGCAGCGTTTTCCTTGAAACTGGGGGCAGTTTATTCGACCAAGGCCCATCCCCCTAACCCGGGTGTGAGCTGACAGCCCCTCTGATCAACCGCGGTCAGCAAAACACATCTGGGCTTCCGCAGTAACGATGTCCCAGTTGCTGAGCAAGGAGGGTGTCCCTGGGAGCAGGGCCCACCTGTGGCTACCCCAGGAAGGGGGTGGGCTGTGGGAGGAGCTCACCTGGAGGCTCATGGCCAGGTGCTGACAGGGCAGAGTCTCTGATGCTCCCAGGGGTGGCTCATGGTCCCACCTGGGCTTTGAGGGGAGGGGGCTTCCTCCAGGAAAGAGTATGGAGCTTTGGGCTGGCAGAGACGGAGGGCCGCACAGGCCTGGGGGTGCCAGGGGCTGGGCCCTGAACCAACCACATCCTCACTCTCCCCTCCCCACGCTTGGTCACCCCCACCCCCTCCCGACTGAATCACTGCGACAGCCTCCCCACCTGCAGGCCCCCTACCTGTCCACCCTCCTCTGTCCACCTCCCCACCTGCAGGCCCCTCACCTGTCCACCTCCCCACCTGCCTCCCTCTGCAGGCCTCTCCCACATCCAGTTGTGCCTAAGCCAGTAGGAGCCTGAGTCTGTCCCAGCCCCACGCCCTCTGATGAGTTCAGATCCTGCAAAGTCCTTGGGAGCCGGCTGCTCCCTCCACCCCACAGTCACCTGGTAAGCAGTCCCACCTTCCAGAACCCACTGTGCTTTCTCGGGCTGGGTCACCTGTGCATGTTTCATCTCCCTGGGCTGCCTTTCTCCTCTTTCTCCAATTGGCAAAATTCAGCTCTTAAGACCCAGATTATATGTAATCTCCATAAAACCCTTTCTAGTTTTGTTTTTATGCGGGACTCTTTTGTGACAAGTGACATAAACCAAATTGGGACATGTCCACAGACACACTTGTGTTTGCTTTGGCTCATGATGTGGGCTTGACCTCCCCACCTGGGCTCCCACCTACCAAGGATAGACTCCTGTTTTGTGTGTTCTAGCTGGACTAGAAATGCCTGGCAGGCTGGGCTGATTCCGAACCAGACCCAAGCTGGTGGGAGGGTGGGCGCACGTTTGGAAGGATGGATGTATGGGTGAGTGGGTAGATAAGTGGAGGGATAAGTGGGTGGACGAATGGATGGATGGATGGGTGGGTGCATGGTAGATAGACAGATGGATGGGTGAGTGTGACAGGTGGATGAATGGATGGATGGAAGGATGGAAGAAGTTAAGGATGGGTAGACGGATGGATGGATGGATGGATGAGTGGATAGATGGAAGGATGGAGATGGGTGGTTGGTGGCGGGATGGATCGATGGATGGAGGGATGGATGGAAGGATAGAAGGATGGATGGGTGATTGGTGGATGGATGGAGGGATGGATGGATGGAGGGATGGATGGATGGAGGGATGGATGGAAGGATAGAAGGATGGATGGGGGGATGGGTGGCTGGTGGGTGGAAGGACGGATGGTGGATGGACAGCTGTGGGAGCTCTCACTTCTTTTTAAGTGAACTCATCTCCAGAATGAGCAGTCCCAACCCCCCTGTTATTCCATCACAGCTTGTAGCCTCATCACATTTTGCCCACTCTCCTCTGGCTGCCCCAGGACATCCTTATTCTTGAAGGTCAAACTGCAATTCCTGTGGCCTGAACAAAGTGGACCAGCTGCAGCTGACTCAGCAGGCATCTCCCTGGGCACTGGCTCCAGCTGTCAGTCCCAAGCGCTCTAGTACCTTTCCTTGGCTATGGGGCCTCCCCTCCCACCCTGGCTGGAGCAGTGCTGACATGGCAGCCCTCCCCTGGTAAGACTGGGCCAGCGTCTACCCCTACCAGTGGAGGAGTCTGTCTCCAAACCATTGCTCATCTCCCACTATCTGGACGCTACCTGTGGGCGGGGCCCAGGCTCAGTCAGTGCTGACCCCAGCCCCCCTGGGCGCCTGATCCTCCCATGTTGAACAGTGGTCGTTATTCTCTCTGTCTCCCTCCTGCATCCTTAGGAGCTGAGGTGAGCAGGTGCTCATGCCCACCCAAGTCTGTAGCTGGCCTGGGTCCCACAGTGGAGCTCACATTGTCCACCACGTGAAGCTGGCCCCACTGGAGGAGTCGTGAGCCAGGTGGGCAGTGGGAATTCACGGGGGGAACAGTGCAGGCTCGAGGAGCAGAGGGCCCCTCTGGGCAGCAGGCGGCAGGACTCCCCACGCCCCAGGCGAAGATCGATTGACACCACTTTTTGGACACAGTTGTCTCTGGGAACAAACACATCCTGCCCCAGGGCTGTCTGTCCCTGAGTTCCTCTGCAGACTTGGGGGCAGTGCAGGGCCTGGGTGCTGGCCAGGGAGCCGCGACACGGGCTCTAAAGGGTGAATGGCTGTTTACTCCCCTGTCTTCCTGGAAAGGCAGCGTCTGCAGTCGGGGACTTTACAGAGGTGCCTCGGCCCCGCTCCCGGCCTGATAGCCTGTGACTTTCTGGTTCATAACACAAAAGCGTGCTTTTCATCAAGAGGCTCATATTCTCTGTATGATTCAAAAATTCACAGAGCAAGTCCGACACAGAGCGGCTGCTTCCCAAAGCCTTTCCTTTTCTTTAACTGCAACCAAGTTTTCTGGCAAGTCCTTGATGTCATGAAGAACAGCCCCGAGGCAGTGGAGGGGGCCTCTGGGTGCCCGACTGGGGTGTCCCCCTCACAGCCGGCCCTGAGGGGACCACTGTGCACATTGCCTGTTGGGAACGCAGCCTTGCGCCCTCCCAGCTCTGCCCGGAGTCGCTGCGTGACCTGGGACAAGTGACCGGGCCTCCGTGGGACTGAGGGTCCGAGTTGCGTTGGGCTACTGTTAACACCGCGTCGTGGCTGACGTGCCCTGAGCTCTCGTGGCCAGGCACCAATCTGGACACCACAGGCAGAGGGAATCAACTTGCTCGTCCACACGTGGCCCCAGGGCTGGAGTCTCTCAGCCGAGGCTCTGCGGCCACCTGGCCTGCCATGAGCGCCATGCGGGGCTGTTGACCGTGAGCACCTGGTGGTCCGTGGTCAGTGCTCAGCCATGTTGTGAAGCCGAGACTCAGTGAGGGATGTGGGGACCACGGACATGAGCTCCCCCTCTTGGACATTAGCCGCTAGAGGGCTGAGACTATCCCACAGGTGTTTGCGCACCGGCTCGTCCCAAACAAACAGAAAGTGATCCCGTGAGCTGTTGCTGGCCCAAGTCCAGCTGCCCTCATCCAGGGTGGACCGCTCTCCTCGCTTTAGCCCTGAGTGCCCCACGCCCTGGGAACCCCATCAGCTCCGGACAGACAGGCGCAGTTGGCCACCCTGCCCGAGTCCGGCCTCGAGCCAGCGTCTGGCGAGGCCCCTGCCCACGGCTGCAGGCGGAAGACCGGGACGCCCCTCCTTGTGGTTGGCATTCACCCCTGCGGGGGACACGCAGACATATCGCGGGCTTGGAAAAGTTGCTCTTGAAGGCATTTCTGGTTTTCCATTTATAAAGTGGAGCGAGGTTATAAATCAGAAAAGTATTTATAGGGACTCACAGCCGGCAATAACAGGTTCGGGTGGCCAGTGTGTCTCTGTGACTATTTCATCTTCCACGCTAACTTAAACACGAGAAAAAAAGGCTTTCCAGCCCAGGGCCGCCGCACGTCTCGGGAGACGGAGTGCGTTGGTAACACTTCACAGACTTCTCACTCTCGTCTTTCTCCTGCCCCGGCATTGCATTCCATGATTAAAATGCGCTGTGACCACCGGGCCGGGCGGGCCTCCGCTTGTTCAGACATGGAAGGGGAGCTCGGGCCATGGAGGGCGTGAGGGGGCGGGCAGGGCTCTCGGCGGCCACCCAGCACCGCCCCTGCTGGACACAGCCCGAGCTGCAGCCGCCCCGTTCCGGTCCTGGACCCCTGCTGAGGGTGAGCAATGAGCCAGAGCCACCTCTTCCTCCTCCGCCCGCCCACCCGCCTGCCGGCTGCTGTGAGGTGGGTGCCCACCAGGTGAGAAAACAGGCTGGAGAGAGTCAGCTGGTGTCCGACTTTGTGGGAGTCATGCCTAGTCCGTTTGGGACCCTCTCCTGCTCTCAGGATGCTGCCCAGGGGTGCACTGCCCCCCAGCTCAGGGGACCACATGTGACCCAGATCTGGCCATCAGAGGAGCCGAGGGGTTGGGCTGGGGGAGATGACCTGCGAGCACAGAGCCCGAGTGAGGCCAGAGCTGGGGGTGGGCCCTGGACCTTCCCACACTGCGCGCACAAGAGCCAACGAGCTCGCCCCACAGCAGCTGCACAAGGCCAGTGGGGCCGACCCAAGCCTGAGGGGTGACAGGGCCCCCAACCCTGGTCCGTGTGGTTCTCAGATAAGCTCCACCATAGTCACACAACACCTTCTCCCGGGATGGAGCTGGGGAGAGGGCTTCCCTGGGACCCTCCCCGTGGAAGCACAGGCCAGGGGTTGGCCCCAGCAGAACTGGAGGTCTGCCCTACAGGTGGGCCCTCTGCCCTCACCCCTGCAGACTCCCAGCCGTGGGAGCAGCCGAGCTGGGCAGAGAGGCCCGGGGCAGGCATGGCCACCCATCCCAGACAGCAGAGGTCAGATGGGGAGGACAGAGCCGTGACCTTGGCAGGGGCTTGTAGGGGGTGATTTTTCGGGAGAACATGACCTGTGAGGGAGAGAGAAGAGATACCTGCAGGGTTTTCCCGTGCGACAGTGAGGGGTCCCGAGCCCAGAGCCCAAGGCTGCCTCTTTCAGGAAGTCTACCTGAACTGGCCACCCCTGCTCTGAGATCTGCCAGCCCTGGGAGTGGTCACCCTGCCTGTGTGACCTTCATGTCTGAGCGCTCCAATACTGGGGACATCTCGAGCAGAGTCACAGAGTCTTTCCAGGAAACATCAGCTGAACGAACGAATGAATGAATGAATGAATGAAACCCACTGCCAAAATACGTCGCTCAAGTGTCCCCAAATCAGGTCTCTCTCCAGTGTCCTGCCTGCTCACACCACCCAGCCCTGTCCACACCACCTGGCCCCCACTGGGTGGCCTGGCACCTCCAGCCGGCCCTCGGGTCCAGTTGCTTTGCCCCCAGGCAAGAGGGAAAGGTCTGTGAGTTACGCCCGAGTCCCACTCATGCCACGTCTGGGGACACAGAGCAATTTTCTTGCGAATTGCCCCCCGATGGGACCTGAGGTCCCAGCCTTCACTCTGCAGTTGGCTCCCTGGGGAGTCTGGGGTGCTCTGACCCTGACCCGGGGGGCTTTCCCAGGCCTCTTGAGTAGGGTCCTGGCGCCCCCACCTCCCTGCCTGAGCCCTTGGTGGAGTCGCCAGCTCAGAGAACTCTCTGGAAGCTCCAGTGAGCTGAGGAGGTCATTGTGGTGGCACGGACGTGTGCTAAGGCGCGGGCGCGAGGGCGGCTTTGTCTCCTCCTCCCTTATCTCCAGTAGCCGTTCGGCGATAGAGATACAGAGTAGCCCCCATGACAGAGCGCCATTAAACTGTCGTCTGTGCAGTTGCGCATGAGGCGGCAGCAGATAACGGTCAGCACCCAGCCAAGCGTGAGATGAGTGGCCGCCCGCCGCCCCCCAGTGTCACCAGGAGAGGCCCCGCAGGAGCCCTACCAGCCTCACCGGGAAGGACCTTCTCCAGGCCGGCAGGACTGCCCCCAGGACACCGTGTAGGCTCTAGACCCACCCGAAGGCAGCAAGGTCAATGGGAGGCCTGGTGGGGTATCCCGGAGGCTGAGGGTCCCCCAACAGTGGGGGGTTGGCTCACTGCCGGCCCAAGGTGCCCTGGAGTCTGTGGCCCCGAGGGGAGGCCCTAGGGCTGGAAGCCGAGCACCCCTCTGCCCTTGCTGGGCCTTCAGGCCACCAGTCAGTGGGGAGGAGAAGTGCAGTGTCACCCCAGCCCCCTGTCTGTTAGGGAAGCTGAGGCTGAGGGCAGGAGCCAGAGGTGAGGCAGGCCCAGGTCCCAGCCCAACCCCATGGAGCTGGAACCATCCTGGGCATGTCTAGAGGCCATGGCGTCTGGGGGAGTCTGGGAGCTTCAGAAGTCCCTGGAGTGGCCCCCAAGGGACATGGCTGGTATGAGCTTCTCTGGGTCCCCAGAGCCCCCCATCTGGCCTTACCCAGCCGGCCCAGGTCAGTAAAGAGGCAGGTGGGGGTGGGGAGGGGATGTGGATGATGGAGCCAGGCCTCAAGGAGGGATGACATGGTCAGAGCAGGAGAAAGGCATTGGCAGGAAGGCGGAGCCCTGTCTGAGTGGAGCACGTGGGAGCGCGTGCGCACGCATGTACACGCGTGTAGCCACGGAGCTGGGCCAGGCTTCTGGGCCAAGCAGCCTTGGAGGGCAGGGATGAGGGTGTAGCCTCCTCAGGACAGAGGGTCCCCCAGACTCAACCAGCAGACGCCCCAGGACCCACTGTGACTGGCAGCAGAGGGGCTCAGGTCCAGGGAGGACCGGAGGACCGCCGGCACCCAGGACCTGAACACACACTCACCGCACACCTACCCGGGGTGTGACCCGACCTGTGGTCAGGCTCGGGGACAGAGGCCGCCCTCTAAACAACTCGGTCTGCAGGGCACCGGGCGAGGGCTGGCTGCCCGTCTCAGCGTCCTCCCGCCTCCTGAGAGGTGGCAGGAGGCAGGAGGAGACAGGCTGGGAGCCGGACGTCAGGGCCACTCCCAGAGGGACGAGGACTGCCTGGCCAGGCCACTGCGAGGGGTGCAGGCCAGGGGGGAAAGGGGGGCCACGGGGAAAGACACCCACACCCATCCTCTGGACGTCGGGCTCAGGAAAAGGAGAGGAGAGCCCCAGCCCTGAGCCGCTGGGCCCCGTGGCGAACCTTCCCGGCCCTTGAGGGTGTGACATCGGGGAGCCTGGCAGGAGCCATTTCCGCAGGGCTGCGTTAAACAAGCATGAAAGGGGCGCGCTCCAGAGATGCTCTACAGAATATTGATATTCCACCTCTCCCACCTGGGGCTGCGCGGCCGTGCCGGCTCAGAAATACAATATGCGCAGGGTCTTTTTCATAAAGGTCTTTATGGGTTTGGAAATTTAAACACCACAGAGCCTGAGTTGAATTGGAAAGCAAAAGTCTCTAAGCTTGTACATCTTAGAGGAAAAAAAAATTCAATTAAGTGGGATTTTAGCTGTTTCAATAAAATTGGACTCTCCCTTTTCAAGATAAGAGCTCTCCAGCTCAGAGCAACCTTTATGAGCCACAAGTCTCCACTTCTCCTAAACGCGTAATCCTCGCTCAGGACACAATGCCCACAACAGGAAATCAATGTATGGTCGAATCAATTTGAAAATATAAAATAAACTAATATATGAGTGGAAAATTGACTTCCTATGGATTAAAAGCAGCACAAATAGTAGAAAAATCTAGCTTTTTAGCAGGAGGAAGTGGTTGGGGGGCAGGGGCCTCGGGAGGCGGCCGGGCAGAATCCGTTGGTGCACTAGGCTGCAGGCGTCGGGGGACAGGAGCGGCACCCTGAGGACCCGCCAGGAAGACGAAGGCAGGAGCCGAGAGTCAGGAGCACGCATGGACGAACGCTGCTGTTGCAACCACTGATGTGGAGAGTTGATAAAGGGGCCGCTGTAAAGGGTGTCATAATGGGAACCCCAGCGGGCCTCCCTGGGCAGGGTTAGTGACCGCACCGAGCCACCTGCCCACCGGGTGTGAGGAAGGCGCTCCAGCCCAAGAACATTTCACTTGACGTGGTTCCTCTCTGCACCATCCATCCCACCTTCATGCCTGAGAAAGACGCCCCCACATCCCCCCACCCCCTTCCCTGACTCTGCAGGGGCTAGCAGGACCCTGGACCTTGGCATAGGCAGGCTGGACAGGGCTCCGTGAGGACAGCCAGGGGGGAGCAGTTCGCAGAAGCCCTGCAGGTCAGGACGCTGCAGCGTGGACAGGACGGCGTGCGAGAACTGGACAGCTGTTCCCCTGCAAGGCCGGCCAGGAGTCTCGGCCCCGCCCGGGGGTGCCCTGCTCCGAGGTTCACGCGAGGTAGTCCCTCCTCTGCTGGAGCTGCTGTCTGCTCCACCTTCCCACTCAGTTTACTGCTCCCTCCCACCATGCTCCACAGCCCCCCAGCTTCCATCTAGGTAAATTCCCAGCGCCTCCTCCTCCAGAGAGCCACATCTACCCTCTCACCCTCACAGGCTCTGGCCTTTCATCTGCCAGGTCTCTCCTTGGCCCAGACCTGAGCCCCAGACCAACTTGACCCCCTGACCCAGACGCAGTACAAGAAACTTGGACTCAGGGCCTCCAAGACCACAGGGCCATGTGCCCGGCCCCATCCCCAGTCTGGTCTGAGCCTCCCTCTTCCAGGCGCCCTCCAGTCTGTCTGAGCACCGGAGCTGGCAATTCTCTCCTTGGGTTTGTTTTTGTTTCCAAATATTTCCTACAAGTGCAGCGAGATGAACCAAGTGATACCTCCTATCCAGTGGCCTCTGTCCTTCTGTGGAGATGGTCAGGAAAGGCCCAGCCAGCAGGGGGTGGGCTGGAGAAGCGACGGTGAGCAAGCATCCCAGAGTCCCCACCCAGGCTTCCGCTAGGCACCTGCCACCCATCCAACCATCTACCCATCTGCTAACCCACCATCCACTAACTCACCCAGCCATCCACCCACCAACGAGCCCCCCTGCCCAACCCCTCCATTCCTCGTTCCTTTAGCTTACTCACCTCTAATCTAGGCCCCATCCAACCACCACTGATCTACCCCCAAACCTCACTCATCCAGCAGCCCATACACTAACTCATTCATCAAACCACCCACTCATCCATCCACAATTTACCTAATCACCCACCTGCCCACTGAATCAAAAACCCACCCACCTGCCCATCCACTCACCCAAATATCCATCTATCTCCCCTCATACTCATCCATCCACCCACCCCTCCATCTACCTAGCTATCCATCCACCCATCTACCCACCCACCCATCCATCCACCCCTCCATCTACCCATCCCTCCACCCCTCTATCTACTCACCCACCCCTCCCTCCACGCACCCCTCCATCTACTCACCCACCCATCCATCCAACCATCTACCCATCCATCCACTGATCCATCCACTCACTCATCCACCCATCCAGCCATTCATTCATCCACCCCTCCCTCCGCCCACTCCTCCATCTACCTACCTATCCACCCATCCACCCGTCCATTCACTTCCCACGGCGTTGGCAGGGGTCCCCATGGAGCTGAGCTTAGTGCAGAGGTGACGCGTGGCCTTGGGGCCTCAAGATGATGCCTTTTAATCCTCCCCAAGACCCTGGGGCAGGGCCCTGTCATCCACTTACATAAGAGCAGACTGAGGCCCCTGGATGTTGGTGGCAGTGGCCCCAAACCCCAGGCCATGGTCAAGCTCCTGTTGGGTTTTCCCGGCCTGGCCTGGCCTGGCCTGGTGCTTCCCTCTCCCAAGAGCAGGGCCCTCATCTCCACCCCGTCCTCAAATGCCCAGCAGTGCCAGGCCCAGCGCCTCGTCCAATGTGTGTAGCTGCTGGGGCAGCTGCAGGCCTGAGGAGTAGGCTCAGGACGGGCTGGCCGGTGCCGAGTCAGCTGGACACACGCAGATGGGCTGGTTAGTGGAGTTCACTGTCAGGCCTCACGAGGAAAAAGCTCACTTTGTAAAGACTTGGTCAATATGAATGAATGCCATCAGGATGGATTTGGGACTAAATTGGACAATCGCGCTGGCTGCACCCAAGGCCCAGCAATGATAGGTAAATTGGGTCGTCATTAAATTATCATGAAGGAAAAACGCATAATCGGCAGCAGGCCGGCAGAAAGATTATGGTTATTTACAAAAACCGTGCTGTTTGCAAATTTGCGCAAAATTATTTGTTCCTGGCGGAGTTTTATGGAGCTATCTACACATTATCTCCGCCAAGATCCCCAGCCCTGCATATTAACTAATGTCCCCAGTCTAATTGGAAACAGAACTGGCCAAATTGTAAATCGCTTTTCTGTCATCTGTCTCGTCTCCACAGGGGCCCAGGGAGAGCCTGCTGGGCAGCTGGCTCTGCAGGCCCCGGGCCTGTCCTCACTCCCTAGTCCCTTCTTGCCCCTCACAAGGGCCAGGCGCTGGGGAGAGCTGACCTTGGTGTGCACATCCATAAAGTCTATGCAAATGGGCTCTGTGTGGCTGTGACGTGGCCACGGGCAGGGGGCGTTTGCAGACCTGAAAAATTAAGGAAGACTCAGGGCCTGGGTTTTACAAAGGGAACGTTACAAAGGGAGCTTTCTTCAGGGACTATCCAAGCAGGGGGCCAAGAATGAGGACAGCTGCTTATCTTGAATGAAGGGCAACCGTGGGCCCCCCAGCTCGCAGCCTCGCTCACCGGGAGGGCGGCAGGATGGGCAGGAGCGTGCTCCAGCTGGCTCTGCTGGGCTGTGGATCTGCTGGTCTAGGGAGTGGGCAGAGGGGCCGGGAAGGGCTCTTCCCCAGGGACCCCGAGGGCCTGGAGATGCCCAATCACCCACCTCCCGCTGCTGGGCTTCAGAACAGCCATGCGGCTGGGGTCAGCGAGAACCGGGGGTACCCGAGGAGCCCGGGGAGGGTAGCCTGTGTGGGGCCGATCTTTCTGAACAGGCCACACGGCTCTGTCAGGGACGCCGGTCACCAGCACACGGGTCTGCACCTACGGGCTCGTTTGGTGGGAACACTTTCCAGGCCTATGGACCTGAGAGCCGCGAGGGACCAAGCTCTGGCCGAGGCCAGCGTGGCTGCGGTGGGGCTCTCTCCAAGGGGCAATGCTGTTTTCTTTCACTGGTTTCTTTGTTTTATCACAGTAGTATTTTGTGGGTGAAAAACAACTGAGTATAGAGAGACTTAACATAAAAAGACCAAGGCACGGTCAGAGAGCAGAGGGCTCCTACTCTGTCTTAAATGGATCTCTTCTGCTTGTAGCCTCAGGACCAATGTGCTGAAGATCAGATCCAAAATACGACCTGTGGGTTTTAAAATTGCAGTGCGGGGGGAGTGCACAATTGGAGAGGGATCCCAGGACGGGACGGAGACATCTGGGCAGACTCAGAGGAACGCTGGAAACTTTGAGCCCCAAGGCCCTAGGAGCCCCCCTGGCAGCAGGGCCATCCTCTGCTGACATCCCCATGGTGGCCTGGTGTTCCAGTCCGCCTCTTTGCTCCTGACCCGTCGCTGAAACCAGAGCTGGCCACATGCAGAAGGAAACTGTAACGTCTTCTCCCAGTGCAGCAAACGGAACAGCAGAACAGCAGCCAGGGCACGAGAGCAGCCAGGGCACGGGCGAGGTATGGACGTGGATCCTAAGGTGTCATCCCAGGACAGACATGGGACCAGGAGTCTGGATCTAACCTTCCTGCCCAAGCAGCTGGAAGTGACTCTGAGAGTTCGCATGGACCCGTGGCGGCTGAGATGCCATGATTCCCAGCACTGTGTGGAGGAGAAGCCCGCCTGAGCAGGGGGCCACGGATGTCCACACAGCCTCTCAAGCAAAGCAGAAGCAGAGACGCGGAGCCCACATGTCTCACTGCGTGGTCCGTCACCACAGGTCTTTCTTTCGCCCTCTGTCCTGCCCTCACTATTTCTGGGGGGTGTTTGACTTCGTAGTTTTAAGTTACAGAATATCCAGGGGCCGTCGCGGCCGATGTTGAATTTACTGGCAGAGGAGGAAGTCTCCTATCCGGGGGCAGGAGCCCCGTTTGTACATTCAGTGGGAAGCTGTGGCCTGTTGGGCAGCAGCACAAGGGCTTGTCACATGGCAGTTAAACGCAGTGGCCAGGGCCAGTCCTCTGCCGGTTTGCTGTCACTCTGGCCTGCACTGTGCTGCTCAGCCTGGGTCTCGGCAGGCTGCCCTCAGACCCTGTTCCCAGGCCCCTTGACTGCTGGCCTGTGCTTGATTCAGCCACTGAGAGGCTCAAAGGATGGCCCGCAGGGCAGGGGCGCAGAGCACCCGGCCGCCCCCTCTCTGCATGGGCAGCACGCCTGTGGGGCCGTGTCTGGGCCGAGGTCCCCACTCCAGCTCCTGCAGGACAGGGTGTCCTCTTGGCCTGGCTCCTGCCAGCAGCCTGGGCCAGGCCGTGGGCCACCACCTCCTTGCTTGGCCTTCCAGACCCAGGATGGGAGCGGCTCCTACCGTTTGGCCTTCAGTCTCTCCCACGCCTGTGTGACCACCTCTCCAAGTCCTGCTCCCTCCATGGAACACACGGTTTTCCTTGAATTATCCACACCAAGGGTACATTTTAGCGTCCTGTTCACCAG
Organism: Equus quagga; assembly: GCF_021613505.1. Lineage (NCBI taxonomy): Eukaryota > Metazoa > Chordata > Mammalia > Perissodactyla > Equidae > Equus > Equus quagga. Next base: position 154,676,413 of record NC_060269.1, on the reverse strand, counting down.
GCTGAGAGCTCAGCTCCCTTACTTCTTCCCCGCCCCCTATGGCTCGTCACTGATTTAATGATCTTATTGATTTAAAAAAAGGTTAGCATCTTGCTGTGTCACTATAGGCAGTATTTCCTGACCCTGCCGTGTAAACGGAATAAATCAGATGTCCCCGTTCACGCACTGAACTTGGCCGAGCAGCTCCCCGGTGCCAGGCACTGTGCTGGAGACACGGGGGTACCGGCAGGAAAGAAAAACCAGACCAAGTTCCCCCCCTGTGGGGCCTGCACGCTAGCGGGATGGGGACAGAGCAACATGAGACGCTCGCACCCCGTCAGGCAGAGGTGAGCCCCGGAGAAAGGAAAACACGCTGGCGGAGGGGCTGCCGGGGACGGTGGCAGAGGAGGAGAGGGGACGCGTGGTCCCAGGTAGAGGGACAGCAGGCGCAGAGGCCCTGAGAGGGTGTTGGAGGCACAGTCAGGGGCCAGCGTAGCCGGAGAAGACTGAGCGCAGAGATGGCGGTCAGAGAGGCCGAGGAAGCCAGGCCGCGTGGGGCTCTACTCCCCCAGGATGGGAGCCATGTTTTAGGAGGGCGACGGCCGCTGTGTGGGTGATGGACTCCAGGGAGGCGAGGGTGGCGTGGGGAGGCCGGAGGCCAGGTAATGGGCTCCTGCAGTAATCGAGGTAGATGCAAGGGTGGCCAGGGCAGCTCCGTGGAGACTCCGGGGGTCCCACGGCGTGCGCCCCTGGAGGACTGGGTGCCCCTCACTGAGGGCGGCAGCCGAGGAGGAGCAGGTGGATGGGAGACGAGTTTGGTTTTGGCCACACTGGACGCCCAGGCAGAGATGCTGAGGCGCCACTGGACGCAGCAGACCAGGATTCAGGAAAGGCCTGCTGGAGGAATCAGCAGGGCCGTCTGCACACGTGCCACGGAAAGTCGGAGACTAGATGGGCTCAGGGCCAGAGCCGGGCGCTCTGAGCCCAGGAGGGGACACACAAAGGGACAAGAGGGACAGCCACAGGGAGAGCAGGCCCTGAATCCACGCCCAGCATGCTTCAGACAGGAAGGGAGGGCGGTCACGTGTGCAATCCTGTCCGTATGTCTGTGGGCGTCCACGAGTGCATGTTTGCGTGTGCATCTGTGTGTGGAGCCATGTGTTTCCGTATCAGTATCTCTGAATATGTGTCCATACGTGTATGTATCCGTGCATATACGTGTGTGTCCCTGTGGGTCTGCCTGTGGGATTCCTTGTATCTGCGTGTCTGTGTCAGTGTTGCCCAGCGTGTGTGTCCACGTGTGTGTCTGCATATGTCCCTGCACCTGCATGCATTTGAGTGCTTGTGAGTCTGGGGGGCAGCAGAGACGGAGGCTGGGGTCAGGACCACCCAGACTGAGCATATCCTGAGCCGGGCAGAGCCCTGAGGGTCTGGGCCAGGGAAGGACATGGTCAAGTCAGGCTAGGGTGGCTTGGGCAGCCCCATGGAGTATGGATTGGAGGGACTGTACTGGAGGGGTGACCATGGGGCCCTTCCTGGCCGGGCGGGCGGCTCCCTCAGCAACCCCAGCTCCTGGCACCAGGACCGGGTCCCCACAGTGAGCGCTCGTGGCCGCCATCCGGCAGCGTCTGTCCCCAGGGCCGCAGCTCTGGGCGGGGCAGGGCTGGAGGCCTAGCTGGACGAGGATGGGAAGCCAGATCACCTGCCGGGTCTCCCCGGATGAGCCAGGCGGCCTCCGAGTGTCAACACTGCGTGACTACCTCATTGATCGCCTTGCCGGGGTTAATTAATTAATTAGGGGCAGCCGCGGAGGACAGTGGGCTGAGGCCTGGGAATGGATCCCACCACCGGGAGCTTTATTAGTACATAAAATGAGTGTTTAAAACCCACACGGCCTCGAGTACACTGTTGAGGCTTTTCATTAAACAAACCTATAAAATTACTTGCCTCATTATGTATTTTCGCGACTTCCTCTGCCTTCCGCGCTCCCGCCCCACCTGCCTCCTGCAACCCGCTCTAAGTGCCTATTTGAAATCAATTTCTCTAATAATGGACTTAATGAGCTCATCAATTAGGGCTGCCATAACCGAATGTCGCCGTGCTCTCCGGTTATCAGTTAAACTCTGGAACTAATTTCCATGCTTCATCTGTCACGGGGCGCCCACGACGTTTGGCTGCTGCTCCGGGACGATAGGGAGACCCTGGGCCCTTCCTGCTGGCCGAGCGGGGTGGCCCTGGAGAGGACAATGAGGACGGAGCTGCCCGCTGGCCGGGGGAGCGGCCGAGGCTCGAGGCGCGGCCGGGCGGCATAATTAGCAGTAATGGATGGCACGCGCACCGGAGATAAGATGGTCGTTCCACATGGAAAATCCCATTACGCCTTTCTTCCTTTCTCAGCTCTCCATGCGGCCGGCCTTCCACAAGGCTGCCCTGGCCCCTCAACCCCCTTAGATAACGCCCAACAGGCCAGCTACACAGAGGCCTATGTCTCCCCAAACCCCTGGGGCTCCTGAGGAAAGCAGGGCCTGCTCCTGCTGCTCAGGCCGGGGCTGGGGTCCAGGCCTGCGAGAGCCCCCAGGGGCAGGTGGAGCCAGGAGGACCATGGAGGGTGGTGATCAGGGAGGGGACCAGGGGAGCAGAAGATTCCAGAAGCTGGACCAAGTGGTGTCGGGAAGGGGAGCGTGGGGTGGCAGAGCTGTTACTGGACACAGCGAGGCGAGTCCACCCATGAGGCGGGTCCAGGAACCCATGAGTAGTGACCTGGAGGTGGGTACGGTGGAGGGTGGCAAACCAGGCAAGACAGTGGGCGGAGGGAGGGCAGGCGGGAGACCGCCCAGGAGTGGGCAGATGGGCGAAGGCCCGCCCGGAGCAGGGCTGGACGCCGAGGGCACCCCAGCTCTTGGGACAGAGCTTGGTGTTCAGGAGAGGCTCGACGCAGACAGACAGATGGGCGGATGGATGGATGGAAGCATGGACAGCAGCCTCCGTTCTCACTAGGAGGTCTCATGCGAAAAGCTGCATCCCGGGGAGGGAGAGGTAGCCACGCAGGGGCCCCAGGACCCTGGGATGCATCTTTGCTGCTGTAGGTCCCTCCCTGAGCCCACTCCACCTCCAAGCTGAGGAGCGGCTTCCCACGAGGGACGAGGGGGACCAGGCCCCAGACTCAGGACAGTCTGAGTGTCTCCCCAGCCAGACATCCTCTGGGGGCCGCGGGGAAATGGGCCCCTCACCTCAAGGTGCCCTTGGGAAACTGAGGGACAGGGCAGTGCCACCCTCCTCAGGCCAAGGACTACCAGGCCCACTCACCTGGGCCCCCTGCGCCCCCGCCCCTGTGCCCCAACCACAGCCCTGCAGTCATCTCCACCAGGGATCTGGGGTCCCCTAGATGGCCAGCCTGTCCTCCTGCAGTCCGTGCTGCCCCTCACTCTGCCCCCAGCCCGGCCCCAGGCTGAGCCCAGACCTTCCTGCTGTTCCTTCTGCCTGGAAAAGCCTGGAAAAGTCCGGGAAGCCCCCAGGCCTGGTGTGGGCAGCGGGCGAAGTCACCCCAGGTGCCTCTCACCCCGTCGCTGGACAGGCCCAGGTCGCACCCCGGAGAAGCTGTGGGCAGCTGTGCAGAGCAGGGCAGAGCGGGCACAGGAGAGGAGGCAGGGGTGCTGGGAGGTGAGAGGACGGGTGCTGGGGGTAGGGTGGGTGAAGGTTCTGGGGGGCGGGGGGCAGGGTGCTGGGGGCAAGGAGGGGGACTGAGTGTGGGGAGGGGTGGGAGGTGCTGAGGAGCTGGGAAGGGGGACTGGAGTGCTGGTTGGTGTTGGGTGGGGCACCTCCAGGCACCTCCCTGCCCTCGCTCCTCCTCTGCCCCGGCTCCCCCAGCCCAGTCCCCCACCGGGACAAGGTAGAGTTTGGGGCACCCCTGGCCCTTCACCCAGAGACCCGTGTGGGCGGGGCAGCAAGTGGCAGGCATGTCACCGCTTAGCCCGCTGCTCCCAGTGATTTGTCATAATCAGCCAGCTTCTCTCACAGCGAAAAGCCATTAGTCCACTTTATCAGCAGCTGGGAGGAATCACTGCCTCCAGGCCAATCCACCTCCTCCAGGCTGCCCTCAGGGCTGCCCCGCCCCTCCCCCCTCTGCCAGTGGGAGAGTAGGTGTGCCCACCACCCACCAACCGGTGAGGACTGGCCTCTCAGGGAGGCAACACATGCTCTTGGACTCTCTGCCCCTGCCCTGGGCACACCGGGACCAGAACTGGGGTGAATTGAGCTGGGGTCCCGAGAGACCGACGTTGCTGAGCTGCCCAAGGAGAAACAGTCCCCACGGGCCCCACATGTGGCAGAAGGACCCCACATGAGCGACTCCATAGCTCAGGGAACAGGATTTGGGGCACCGGCCATGTGGTACTGGGCGGCAGCGAGGACCCTGGAACAGGTCAAGAAGTCCAAATGCATCACTTGTCAGCAGTGACAAGGACTATGAAGCAGGATGGGGGCGCAGGTCGGGGGCTGACTACAGGATGGTCCCTGCCTAGCTTGGGGGTGGGTGGAGCCAGTGGGGGCCCAGGCAGAGTGATGGTGGGGTCGACATGATGGAACCCACAGGTGTGTGGGGGCAGGACGGAGGCCCCCACGCTGGGTCTGGGGCACGTGGAGGTGACGTCAGGGGAGGGAAGATGCAGGAGGGGAATAAGGTCAGCTGGGCCAGATGACCCCGAGATGACCCCATGTCGGGCCGGAGAACTGCCCTTGGGATTTTATGATGTGAAAGTCCAGGGCGACCAGACAAGCACCTTCTGGGCGGCTGGGGGCTGGAGGGGTCAGAGGGAGCAGAAGGAGGGCAGAGGGGTAGACGGCAGGCAGGACAAGGCAAGGCTGTTGAAGATTGAGAAGGACCAGCCCACCTGTGCTGACAGGCTGCTGCGGACGGGTGATGTTGGACAAACAGGGAGACCCTGTGGGCTCAGCGTCCTGGGGAGGCCAGAGGGCGGGGCGCAGACACAGGGAGCCTGCAGATGCAGCCAGCGGGGCTGGACCCTGGACCCTCAGAGGTCATCCATCTGCCCCTCAGGCTGCCAGCAAGCCAGGCCTGCCCACCCAGCTCAACAGCCTCCTGCAGTCACCGTCCCTCCTCGGTCAGCTGGGTCAACGTCAAGGGCCAAGTGTGCGGCCGAGCCCCACCCAAGGCCTCCCTGATCTCCAGGTCCCACATGGGGCTGTTGTGGTTGTCCTCGAATCCCCGTGGCTCGGGCCACGCAGTGGTGTCTGGGAACAGGCCGGAACCTCAGGATGTCTGATCTCAGCAGGTGGGAACCATCTGTGGTCATCGCTCCATCTGGCACCCCATCCACAAGCAGAAGGTGCCCAGGGAATACCAAACGAGTGAGGGAGTGGACGAATGAATGCATGAGCCAGCCGTGAGAACTGGCCAAGCTGGCTGGTCACAACGTTGCCTTCTCTGGGAAGCGCTGCCCATTTCCCAGGCCGGGCAGGCAAGGGTTGGCCACAGCGGGTACATGTCACTTCCCAGCCCTGGGCTGTGTCCTCACCACCACCCAAACCCTGAGGCTGCTCCGTCCCCACTTGCAAGCTCAGGGTGGAGCCCCTCCAAGTCACCTGGGGGAGGTCAGGGTGCTGGCTCATGAGCCAGGAGGGTGACGGTGCGGAGGTTCCCCGCGACTCTGTATGGAAAAGCCAGGCCTTGTCCTCCCTGGCTACGTGACCCTGGCAAGGGTGGGCATCTCGGGGACTGCGGCTACTTAAAGCCCTGCCCCTCGGGTGCCTCTGAGCGCCATCCGTCACTGCTCAGAAACGGCTGTATTAACTTCAGGTGGGAACACGCCCACTCAGGTGAGGCTGCTCCTGAGATGTCACCTGTCTCAGGAAAAGAGGGGACAGAGGCCTCTGTGTGAGTGGGGGCCCAGCCCTGGACCTGGATTCCTGGCATTGTGGGCTAGAGGCCTTGCAGGGGACCTGCACCGTCGCCTGGCCACAAATCGACACCTTGCAACTGGATTGGCTGTGACTCCCCTAATAACCCCTTGTCCGCATGTTTGTAGATGAATGAAAACCTCGTCATAGGAAGATTGTTCTTGGTGTCCAGTGAGATGGCTGAGACTGCCTTCAGACCTGGCAGGGCGGGAGTGTGGCCCTAGCTGTGCCCGCCTTGGGGATGGAAGGCCTTCCGGCCGCCCACGGGTGGGATGAGGTGAGGAAGTCAGAGCAGGCCCTTTCTGAGGTGCCGAGACCTTAGAAGCCCTTCTACGGGGTAAGCCAAGCCCCCTGTGTGCGTGCCAACATGCGTCAGCTCGTCACCGGTGACTGCAGTAGAGGGACCTGAGAGCCTGAGCTCCCACAGCACTGGGAAGGACCTTAGATCCAGAAAAACGACCCCTTTGTCCCCAGGGTGGGAGAGGGAGGGAGGCTCACCTGCAGAGGAGGAGCACCTGCAGAGGAGGAGTACCTGCAGAGGAGGAGCACCTGCAGAGGAGGAGCACCTGTAGAGGAGGAGCA
>NC_060269.1:154658160-154669926 GCF_021613505.1 Equus quagga | reverse complement strand
TACCTGCAGAGGAGGAGTACCTGCAGAGGAGGAGCACCTGCAGAGGAAGAGCAGCTGTAGAGGAGGAGCACCTGCAGAGGAGGAGCGCCTGCAGAGGAGGAGTGCCTGCAGAAGAGGAGTACCTGCAGGGGAGGAGCACCTGTAGAGGAGGAGCACCTGCAGAAGAGGAGCACCTGCAGAAGAGGAGTACCTGCAGAGGAGGAGTACCTGCAGAGGAGGAGCACCTGCAGAGGAGGAGCACCTGCAGAGGAGGAGTACCTGCAGAGGAGGAGTACCTGCAGAGGAGGAGTACCTGCAGAGGGCAAGGGCAGGTCTGGCCTGGGGTCTTCTGGGCAACAGCTGTAGGTACTGCCTATACTGGGGCCAGCAGAGGACAGTGTGGCACCTTGAATTTCCCCAGGGGCTGAGAAGTGTTCAGGGGTAGATGGGTTACCCCACTGATGCTGGGGGCAGTGACTCTATCTGTCCCCCATTCCCAGGCAAGGGGCAGGAGTGGGGACAGGTTGGGTGGTGGCTCAGGATGAGGCCCAGCTCACTGCAGGGTCTCAGCTCCCAAATTTTATGTGAATGCCTTCTTCACCACACAGGAAATGCCTTGGCCTGGATTGCTCCAGTCCACATCCCAGCTGAACCCTCCCTCCCTGCCCGTTTCGCTTCCCGTAGAATGAGGATGACGACAATGCCAACCTCGGGGTTGTGAGGATTCCACGAGCTGATGTAAATGCAGCACCAAGTGCCATGCACAACACAGGGTAAAGCTAACTAAGTGTTAGTGTTGCTGCTGCTGCTGGTGGTGGTGGTGGTGGTGGTGTTGATGGCGATGATGGTGGTGGTTTCGATGGTGATGATGGTGATGGTGATGGTGGTGGTGGTGGCGGTGTTGATGGCGATGATGGTGGTGGTTTCGATGGTGATGATGGTGATGGTGATGGTGGTGGTGGTGGCGGTGTTGATGGTGATGATGGTGATCGTGATGATGATGATGGTGGTGGTGAAGATGGTGATGGTGGTGGTGGTGGCGGTGGTGATGGTGATGATGGTGATCGTGATGATGATGATGGTGGTGGTGAAGATGGTGATGGTGGTGGTGGTCATGGTGGTGAGGTAGGGCACCAGGGTGAGGCTGCCCAGCCCATTTACTCCCCTGGATTAGAGGTGAGGGGAAGGACGGATGAGGCCATGGGTGGAAGAGAAGATGGACAGGTACACCCAGCTGCATGAGGCTGCGATCAGAGGGGCTGCAGTTTGGGAAGCCTCAAGGCAGAGGGTTAGAAGCTCCAGGTGGGGCTCCAGGTGGGGCTCCAGGTGGGGCTCCAGGTGGGCAGATGGACTAGGCTTTGATCCTCTCTCCTGGGCTGCAGGGAAAGCCTGTGAGTAAGTCAGCCCCTCCCTAGTGATGCCCGGACAACCTCCCTGTGGAGAGGCCAAGAGTCCCCCAGCTGAGCACCCCCATGCCCGTCCACACATGGTCCAGACTTGGAAGCCAGCTTCGGTCTTGGCTTCCCCCTCCCTCCCAGACCCCTGTTCTTGGTGCCCCCGCTAGTCTCACCTCCACTCCACCCCCTAGTCCCAGTCTCACAGCATCCCCACCCCCACCATGTATCAGGCTGGCCAGCATGTGGGGCTCCTGCCCCTACAAAGAGGAGGTCTGCAGATGGCAGAAGGAGGGAGGGGCTGGGTCCCAGGGCTGGGATTGGCAGGAGAGAGGCTGACCTTGAGATGGAGGATGCTCAGGGGATGCAGCTGCACAGTGTGGGGGGGGTGGGGGGACATGAGAAGGGATGGGACTGGACGCAGTTCCCTCCTAGTGGTGAGCCTGAGCCGACCCCACCCCGCCCTGAGCTTGGTCCCTCTTCAGCGTCCTCTGACTTAGGCCTCAGCTGGCTCCCCCTGCACTCCACTCCTCTGCAGGGATGAGCCAGGCCTCTCACCTGGCGGTGGCCGGAGCCTCTGAGCAGCCCCCAGGCCCATCTCCCAGGCAGGCGGTGGCAGGGCCCCTGACCCTCCCCTGGGTGTTTGCAGCCAGATCTGGAAGGTTGAGAAGCCCCTGGTGACGACCCTCCCCAAGCCAGATGCACACCTTTGAAATATCTGGGGGCCAGGTGTCCTCTTCAATCTTCAATGTTGGCCGGAATCTGGGGGGGCCACCACAACCCCAGGATCTACCCCTGCAGCCCCAGGCCCAGGGCCTCTCGGCCCCCTTCTGTCCTTTTCCTCCATATGTGGGTACAACAGTCCCCCCAAAGCCACAGGCTCCGGGGAGAAGCAGCAGCCCCCCAACAGCAGGCCTGGGCAGCACGTGGCCATCAGCCCCGGGAAGCCTTGGGCAACACGGGCAAGCCCGGGCTTCAGTGTCCTCACAAGCTTGGCCCCTCCTGGCGGTGGGGGGACAGACCCCAGCGGCCACCGGCTGCCCCGGCGAGGCGAGGTGGGCTCAGGGTGGCGTGATGGTCCCGGCAGAGCCGTGCAGCTGGCAGGGACAGGGTTAAGAGCACACCGCCGGCCTCCCTCTCCGTTCCCTTGAAATGGCTCCCTGGTTCCAGAATGACTCCGCTTCCCCTCTTAATCTGTATTTTACGAGTGAGAAGCTTTGCATTATGCAAATCGTTAGATAGGAACAGGTGACATTTCAGCAAAGAACATGAGCGGGTGCGGCCGCGGGCGGGCTGCTGATTTAGACATTAGTATTTGTCACCAGGGCGGCGAGGGTTGAGGGGACTGGGCTATTCACACCTTAAGGTGGAAGTCTCCCGGGCAGGCGGCCAGGGCCAGCTCACACCCTTCAGCCGAGGGCTACCAGCAAGCAGGAGGCTGCGCCCACGTGGGGCTCCGTCCTGTGCCAGGCACTGCTCAGGCAGCCCCCGGGCAGGGCCAGCACAGCTCTGTTGTACAGATGAGGAAACCGAGGCACAGAGAGGCAATGGAGGGGCCTGGGGTCTCCAGCTGGGGGTGGGGCAGGATGCAAGCCAGGCAGGCTGTCAGGTCCCCGCCCCTCCCCACTGTCCTGGGCTCCGCCATGCCCGGGCTGGCTCTCCACGTGCTGGCACCCTGGACCTGAGTCTGCTCCAGCCCCGCAGACGTGGGCACTTGCACCCACGGGCCCTCTCCCAGGGCTGCACCACCCATTCTGTAGATCCAGCTCCACCCTCTGCCCTTGGAGCCCTCAGACGCCCCCTGCTCCTTGCCACACCGCACCCCCACTCCTCTAGCTCTGAGGGTGCTCTCCCAGCCCCTCCAGAGCTGGAGCCGGCGTGTGCCGCGGCCATCCGTCATCCCACTGTCAGACGCATCCACCGTCCACTTCCCAGGAAGTTGTTTGAGAAGAAATGGACGAAAAGAGAAGTGAGGGCCACCGCACTTCACAGGAGGAGCCCCAGCTGGTCCCCTCAATTTTCTAGCTGCCTGACGGTGCTTGCTGCCCTCTCTTGTGCTCCCTGAGCACAGGGATCCCAAGAGAATAAGAAACCGACACACCGTTCGCCGTGGAGCTGTGCCTGCGGCCCCTGGGGTGGGCGAGGCTGGATTTCTCCAGGAGACGGTGGTGCAGGGTGGTCAGCTGTGCTGACATCTGGGCAGGGCTGCACAGCAGCCACGGAGAAGGAACTCTCCACACAGGCCCGGCGAACCCCCAAGATGGCAAGCTTGCTTCCGGCTGGTGGGCAGGGCCAGCGGTTGGTCCCGGGGCTTTGCTGGCCAGGCATCCAGCAGCCGATGTGTGGCAGCCACGCAGCTCGGGCCCCGGAGGCCTGTAGGCCTCTGGCCAGGGCCACAGTCAGGGCCCACATGTCTCTCGGGCCTTGGGCCTTGACTGCAGCACTAGGGGAACGGGCTGGACCCACTTTCCACTCAGCCCCCTGCAGAACCTGGGTGGCCCCCACCAAGTCTCTGAGGAGTGTTGATCCGGACCCTGAGGGTCTGTCCCCAGGGGAGCCCCACTCGGAACCCCAAGCCTCACATTTCTCAGGGTGTGTCATCAGAGGCTCCAGCTGCTCCAGAGAAACCTTTGAACCCAGGGCCTGGATGACCCCAGCTGACTCCGAAGGACTTGCAGCTCCCACAGTCCCTGGAAATGGCCAGAAGAAGGGGACCGGGCCCCGGGTCAGGACCGCAGCCCCACCCCAGCCACTGTGCAATTCTGAACGAGGGGGCAGCCCCTTCTGCACCTCAGGAGTGGGGGAGCTCCTGACGGGGACGTGTGCAGCGGCTGGGGGGTCACTCATCACCTTTTGGGGGTCCCCTCCATGCCCTGGGGAGAAGGGGGGCAACAGGTAGACTGAAGTGGGACAGAAGCCAGAGCAGCCTGAGGGGGAGCCTCACCTTGGGACCCCTGGAACCACCAGCTTTGAGGGGCAACGCCTAACAGTGACAGTGTCAGGAGCACGCTGTCCTCAGGGAGACTTTTGGGCCTTGAGATGCGGCAGAGGCGCTCCCTGGGGAAGGGAGGGTTGAGGGCCCAGGGCCCAGAGAAAACCCCACAGTGGTCCCCAACCCCAGAAGCTGCCCCAGCCCGCAGCCCTGTCCCTGGTGCTGACACCGGGGCCCTGGATGCACCCAGCTCTGGCGTCTGTGGACCTGCCTGAGGGGCACATGCCCGGCCCGCAGCTGGGAGTGCTCTGTAGGCGAGAACTGACCCCACGCCCAGTCGGGTGCTCGCAGGCCCCGCTGCGCACAGCTCCTGCCTGAGCCCGGGGTAAAAATTAGCCTCTTGCTGCGTGGAACGTGGTTTACCCAGCAGGCCAGTCCTCCCACACCCACAGGGTCTGCCACTCAGTCACTCAGCAAACACTGTGAGCCCAGGCGGGATAAGGAGGCCCTGCCGGGCATGGGCTGAGCACCTGCCTCAGGCCCCACATTGGGCTCGGCCGTGGCGGTACAGCTAAGGCCACGGTCAGAGCCGGGTGTGGGGGGACACAGGCCCACATGGGCCGAGCAGGTGTGGGGTCTTGCCGCGGACCGGCAGGTACCACCCTGTGTCCATCCTGTGGTCAGCAGTAGGGCTCCTGACCGTTTTCTTGGTGCCCTGCAGGAGTCTCCCTCTCCAAGGGAGGGTCAGCCTGGCCACGGGGTCCCCTGGTCCCCCTCTCTGCTCCAGGCCCTGGACAGGAGCGCCTGACCCCTCGCCTCCCGCAGCTTTTCGTCCTGAGGGCAGAGAGAGCAAACTGCAGAAACAGACCAGGAGCAAACTACACTGCTGCTGACGCAGAGCGTGACATGGGGCAGCACAGGCGGCCGCCAGGGCGCAGACGACCACCAGATGGGGGAGGGGCAGCCTGCGCAGAGCTTAGCGGGTTCGAGGCACAAAAAGGAGGCCAAGGAGGCTGGACGTGGCCGCGTGAAAGAAGGGAGCGGACGCCGTAGAGAGGCTGCGGGGACCAGATCTGCAAGGCTCCGACAGCAACCCGGGGCCGCTTTCGCAGAGGAGGTGGACATGGGGAAGGCTGCCAGAAGGCACGCGTGAGCCCCAGCCTCTGTCCACCGCGTGAGCGCAGTGTGACCAGCCCCAACACTGCACGGGGGAGCCTCGTGGAGGGTCTCACGGATCCCGGCCCAGTGGTCTTGCCCCACTGCCCAGTGGCCTCGAGGTTCTGCAGCTGTGGGTGCAGGAGGGGAGGGAGGCAGGGTTCTCCTGTGTCCACAGAACCCGATCCCTTGTCTTCCAGGCTATCCTTGGAGAATCCGGGGTTCCGGCATCTCCCCAGGCCTGATGCCAATGGCGGTGTGTCCTCACTGGCTGGGTCAGCAGGTGAACCAGGCCCAGAGTGAGGCTGGATGCCACCCAGGGCCTGAAGCAGGACAGGAGGAGAGAGGCTGCCCCACCATCCGCTGCCTCGGTGGGCCTTCTCCCACCTCACTCCTCGCTCCCGAGCTCCAGCACTGTCCTTGGGGTCAAGGCAGGCAGGGGGAGGCTCCACAAAGTAGGCCAGAAGCGGCGCATCTGTGCCAGCGCTTGTCTCCCGGTCTCCCATGCACACCACACGCACCACCCTGCAGAGGCCGACGCCTTCATCAACCAGGGACTCAGGTGGCGATCTTGCACTGTGCTTGGAGCCCCTGACCCCAGGGGAGCTGGAGGGGGGGGGGGGTGCATCGTGCATGGTGGGGACAACCAACAGCCCAGGGCAGCAGCCTCGTCCATCTTGCTCCCCTGGAACGGATCAGCATGCAATAGGTGCTCAATAAATGGAATAAATGAAGACACAGAAATGGGCATTTGATTACGTCTTCGTTTGAAAGCACTGGGTGCTGACTGAGGCCAGGCGCAACGGGAAGACGGTGGGTGGCTACCCTTCTGCTGGAGACCGGGGGGTCAGGTGCTCTGATGACCTGGAGGAGCGGAGTCCCCCAACCCCCTGGGGGCCCCGCACCCTGAGCCCCCCACCCGCCCCACCCCAAGGCACCATTCTGGCACCTTTTTCGGAGAAGCTAGTGCTGCAGTGACATTTAAGGGGAAAAGAAAGGGAGCTGTCCGTGCTGTAATCGGAGAGCCGGCTTCGAAATTAGCATGAGAAAAGGAGGCCTCTCCCTTATCGCTGAGGGAGTCCAGAGCAGAGCCCGGCTCCCGCGCTGCGTTCCATTGTCTATTGTCAATAATCACTTACCTTCAGGCTCATAAATGTCATTCTTGGGGTGCTCATAAACAGCCGATCCCTTTTTAAATTAGCAAGTAGAGATATTTATGGGTTTCTATTAAGGGTGATGGGTGGGGGAGTCGCAGGACGGAGATGGTTGAGCAGGCTGCGCGGGCGCCCAGATAAGGAGAGGTGCCCGCAGGAGCCACAGCCCCCACCGGGCCACTCCTGCGGTCAGCCTGGGTGCGGGAGGGGGACCTGCCGCCGGCTTGAAAACCACCCAGAACTGCCCGCCCGAGGGTGAGGCTTCAGGGTGGGGGCACCAGCGCCAGAGCAGGTGGCCAGATCCCTGAGACGACTCCTCACAGGTGTGGGAATCAGGGGCACACACACACTCATGCGTGAACATACATATAACACGCACACTCACATATGAACGCACACTCACACATTTACACCTGAACACATACACACAGCTCCCATGCGTGTGCGCGCGCACAGCCCTCCACAAGCCTGAGGGCTCACTTCCAACACGCCCCTCCCTCTCCCCTCCCCCCCCACAATCTTCTTCCCCAGCAGCCACTCCAGTGGAGCCAGAAGGATTTTTTTTTCAGCTTTCAATTTGGAACAATTTTAGATTTAGAGAAAAGTCACAAAGACAATAAGGGAGTCCCCACGCACCCTGCCCAGGGTCCCCTCAAGTTTCATCTTCATAACGGTGCATTTGTCACAACTGAGAACACAGCGTCAGCACATTACGCTCCACTGAACCCCAGGCTTGATATGGATTTTCCGTTTCCCCACCCCTCCGGGCCCTCATTTCTCCTTGCCCTCCACGGCCTTGGCAGCTGGAGAGCTGGCTGGCGTCCTGTGGATCGTCCAGTCTGGGGGTGTCTGATGCTGGTCTCACAGTCAGATGGGGTGGAGAAGACCAGGAGGTGACAGTCCCCTCGGCACTCCTACCGGGGCAGCGGCTCTGCCAGGTCCCCCACAGGGCAGTGACTGCTCTCCCCTCCAGGCCCTGTGCTTGGGCTGGTCGCCAAGGCAGCGCCCACTCAGGGGGGTCAAGGTCCTCCTCCCAGGAGACGGCCCTCCATGCCTCACGCACGCCCTTCAACCCCAGGACCAGAGGCCTGGGTGTCATCTCCCGCAACATCCCCCTAATCCCCCCCAGGCTGCACCCGTCCTCTCCTGACCCCACTCCTGCTCTCCGGCCCCTGCCCCTGCCGGGCGTCCTTGGCCACCCCGCCACCCTCCACAAAGGCCTGTCTGCTCTCTCGCTGGCGTCCGCCCTCATGGAGTGGCACGGACTCTCCGGTCACCGCTGGCCCCAGCACCAGGCTCAGGGCCGCCAAGGGCATGGCGTCACTCAGTGTGTGGCCGAGCGTGCTCGTCATGTGCAGACGCCGCCTCTGGAGCTCTCGTGACAGCCCCCGGCAAGTGTGGTGGGCAGAGGCCCTGAGCGGCCCCGGGGGGCGTGAGTCGGGGGGATGGGACAGGCAGGGTGGACAGACTGTGGCCAGCAGATGACAGAGGCTCAGAGCAGCTGGGCAGCAGAGCAAGACCACAAGCCCAACTCAAACCCAAAGCGTGCGGGCTGAGGGACTCGGCACCTGGACGTTGAGGAAGGGGAGGCCCATAGGCACGGGCCCGTGGGCCCTTCGACTACGAGATTTTGCCATGTCCCGTCCCACAGTCTCAACAGATGTGACACCAGAGGGTGGAAGGCATGCTCGGACACTCCAGGCTGGCTTCACAGACAGGTGCCCTGGAGGCTCCGGGCTGAGGCTGCCATCCCAAAGACAAGTGAGAGCGGTCACCCCACAGGGTAAGGGGCCGCTCATCCTGGCAAGAGGGACAGGAAGGCCCTCAGGCTGCCACTGCCCACCCTGGCCCTGCACAGGAGCCAGAGCTCCAGGCCTGGCCGGGGAACAGGGACCCGGTGGTCACCTGGCCAGGCTGGCCACCTCCTCTTTCAGGAGAAAGACAGGACTGGGACTCCGCGTGGACTCCCGGGCTGTGTCTGGTCCGTCGATTGAGGCTGCCCCGTGGGAGGTGGGAGTGCAGCTGGCCACCCTGCACGCCCAGGCAGAAGGGACCTGGCCCACCTGCAGGCGCCCCTAGGGGTGGCGTCGCCCTGCAGCAGCTCGGAAAGGTCCTATGCAGGTTTGGGTCCCTGGGGACGTGGGCTACCGCCTCCCTCCCTCCTGGCCACCACAGCAGCATCCCCACGGGCAGCTCCCCGCTCCTGCGACGGCGATTCCACCTTAAATGGGTTTGATCAGCCCGTGCACCGGTGAGCGCATGCTAATACTGGCTCCAATAAAGAGCAAATCAGGACCCAATCGCCTCGTCTTATCGCACAGTCAGAACTGATGGCTGCAGAAGTCATAAAGATCCCATTTAATCTCGCGCCTATCTATCACCGCGGACGTCTTCACCCTCTTTGTGCCCGGGTAATATGTGCTCATTACGAAAGCAAAACAGATCTGGCATGAATAAACGCAGGATGAAGTGCTCACTCGCAATGTGACAGCATGATCAGTGGCGGCAGTAATCGCGGGGAATCGGAGGGCTAAATTATTCCATAACCGTGATTTGAGGGGACAGCCCGGAGCACCCCACAGCAGCCTGCGCAGCAGTGACGTGTCCTGATAAAACATCCTTCCCAATTTACGGGGCCGCGCTTGGCCGGTCTGCCGCGGCGCGCGCCGTCTAATCACGCCATCAGCGCGAGAAGGGGCTCAATTGGGACTCAAATGAAAGGAGATTGGAAAACTACCCTCAATTGAAATTACATTTGTAAATGAGGCAGACTTTTCTGTTCAGAGTGTGAACGTCACGGTAAATCTGCCGGAGAAGTCATGGCGGGGGCGGCGAGCGGGCAGCTGGCCAGGGCGCTGGGCAGCTGGGATGCGGCCATGCCTGGGGAAGGGGTCCACACTGGGGAGACGCCCGGAACCTGTGGGCCCCAGTGGACAGCTCCAGAGAGGCAAGGATGCATCAGGACAGCACAAGGAGCCGGGCCTGGTCTGCCGGGCAGCATCTCTGAACCCACTTCCCATCCCTAGAATGGGGTGCGGGGTGGCCTCCCCGTGAGAGGTGGCACAGGGCTGGGTGACAGAAGTGTCACAGGTTGTACCAGCTTCTCCTGCCTTCCGGGGGCGCCCCCGCCAGCCCAGGGGCTGGGGCCCAGCCTGCCTCCCTCCCTCCCCTCTGCTCCTCTGTCTCTGCCACCTCCCTGCAGCCCCCATCTGTCTGTCTGCATGTCCCCTCTGGTCCTCTGACTGAGGTGGGGGATGCATCTCATCCTGGAGGGGGTCTCGGCTGCCCTCAGAGGAGGCAGCATGGAGGGGTGGGCAAGGCCCAAGTCAGCGGCTGGGGACTGGGGGCCCAGATCAGTCTGACTGGCCATGTGCCCCGTGACCTTGGCACGTCCCCAGGTCCAGGCACACTCACTGGGGACACTCTGAGCAAGGACAGCCATGCATAGGTGCCTTGAGAGAGGAGGGGAGGGGAGCGCTGGCCAGCAGGCTGGTCTGGCTGGAGGGCAGCTGCTGGCCAAGGGCTCCACTCCGCGCGGCACCCTGGTGCTCAGGGTTGGCCTGCACCCCTCCCCCAGCTGGACAGTCTGGCAGCCAGCCAGCTCTGTCCTGCCCTCCGGTGGCCCTGAGCAGGAGGTGGGGCAGCGCCTTCTCCTAGGCCTTTATGTAAATCAAGCCCTAATTAGCCCATCCGGCATTTGTGTAGAATATTATTTTTTTAATTACCGGCCCTGGGCAGGTTTGGCTGCTGCCTGTTGTGGGGCCAATTACCATAAATCCCCCGGTAACAATTAACAATGTTGGCGCTGAGCTGCATGTATTTCCAATGTTATAATTATGCTCTGCGCTCCTGTTAATTGGGCTATCTGACTCTTTACTTTTTATGCTGCTCATCTGCTCATTACCGCAGCCATTTAATTCAATTAGCGCCTTAATTAGAGGAACAGTCTTGTCCAACGTCGGGCCTTGTCAGGGAGCCGGCTTGATGAGCAGACAAACAGGCTGAGCGGCCAGGGCTGGGAACCAGTGGGGGCCTGGGTGCAGGGTGCTGCCCGGGGGGTGGAGATGGGGGGGTGGGCTGTCCAGGGACCCTTCCACCTTGGAGCCTGGCTGGAGGCAAGGGGGCGACTCCTGCCCCACCCCCTGAGCGCCCCATGACCTCCAGTGTCTCCCAGGTCTGTCCTCCTGGCCCGACACCCCCAGGCCCCGCCCCCGCGGCTGGACGCAGCCCCCGGCTGGCAGCACGCAGGTTGTTTTGCGCCACTCTATTGAGATCCCTGCTCCCTGGCTATTAATTCTCCTAATTAGAATTAAATGAAGCATGCTAAATTGCTAGATTAACCAATAATTAAGCAGCCACCGCACTAAAACTGAATACCCCGCGCGCCCCCCGGCCTCTGCGCACCAGGGGCTGGGCTGTGCTGGCCGGGCAGGGGAGGGTCCTGGGACGCCGCCCAGACACGGGGTGGCAGCACCGACCCCGTAGCCCGCCGCTGCCCCTCACGGCGGGTCTCAACCCCTGCAGGTGACCCTGCGGGATGCGCCTGTACCCTGCAGACCCCAGCGAGGCCAGCACGTGCCGCGGGGTGGCGGTGAGGGTGTGCGGGAGTCTGCGTGTGAGCGTGAGTGTGTGCTCCCGGGGGTGTGCGTGCGGGTGTGTCCGCAGTGTAGGGTGTGAGTGCCGGCACGTGGTGCAGGCGCGTGAGGACGGCTGCAGATTCCAGCGTGTGTGTCCTGCAGGGTAAGTGTGTGAGAGCTGCACGAGTGTGTGGATGTACACGTCGTGTGGGTGTGAACATGTGTAAATGTGCGTGTGAGCACGGTGAAGGCCTGTGAGAGTGGGCGGAGCCTGGAAGCCCCACAGGAGCCTGTGGGGGTAGGAAGTGGGGGACCCTCAGGGCGATGCCCCCAGGCCTGGAGGCACAGAACCGCTCAGGAGAAACCCAGCCGGGTGGGGTTCTGGGGAGCCCCGAGGAGGGGGCGTCCCTGAGGCACAGCCGAGGGCTCCCCGCCCCAACCCGAACCTCTGCTGCAGGTGGGGAGAAACCCGGCGCAGACAGGTAAGGACGGCAATGCCACAAGCCCCTCCCCCCACCCCCACCAGGGCGGGAGAAAGCTAGGGAGGGGAGGGGGGGAGGAAGAGGGGAGGGGGG